>NW_026644811.1:0-92627 GCF_030020395.1 Manis pentadactyla
ATAAACACCGCCACGCACATTAAACCAGCAGATCACAGACTTCAAAGAGAAAATCACATAATAACACAGCACGCAAAATGTAACACAACGCAGAATACGCACAGAATCACACAACAAACACCACAAAACACACCCTACCGTGGACACAAAAGACAAACAGCGCACTTCACACATCACACAAAACCCAACAAACACAAAACACATCACAGGAAGATGCACAACACAAACATCGCACACACGACACGCACATTGAAAGTATCACATCAATACATTACCACATGCAAAATCATACACAAATCAGAGAACACTACGTCACGCAACACACAGAAGCATCACACACAAATTAAGCATCACAACTCATGGCACACACGACACCCTGCATTGACAGCACAACACACAGACCGACGCGACCACTACATACCACACATAAAGCCACACACAACACACACTCGAGGAATAACCACAACAAACACAAGTAAACAACCACAAACACAAAGATATGGAGAACACACACAAACTCAACACGCAAACAGCACAACATTTGAAACAACATACACCACGAACATCAGAGGACATAAAGGCACCCAATTCTCACAAACCACATTTAACCGTGTACACACCCCACACTCAACGAGGCACACCACACAAGCAAAACCACATACAGATAGCACATCTCACCTCACACCCATAACAACCAATCACACACACAACCTCTCAAACACAGCCAAACACGTACCACAATCACACACGCAAAACACGCACAACACATACAAAACCACACGCAAAACACACAACCAACAATTAACGCACGTAGCACACACTGCACACACTACACACCCCACACACAACGCACACAGACACCCCACACGCGGGCACCACTACACGATGCACACACACACACAGAACTCAAAAGGTAACAACACAACTGTCACAGGGCACACAACAGACGCTACAGAGCACATGTTTCTCATAAAACACACAAATCACATTTGCGAGAGTACATGCAGCACACACAATGGGGCACACTAAACAAGCACAACCACCCACGGACAACATATCTCACATCACAAACATAACAACCACACACACTCAACCACTCAAACACAACCACACACAAATCACAATCACACACGCAAAACGCACACAACACTCACAAAGCCATAGGCCAAACACACATAACCAACAGAGAAGACAAACAGCACACATTTCACCCACTACACGCTACACGCACAACCACGCACAGGGACAACACACATACATCCTCACACAGGAGCACAACGCAGAACACACACACAGCACAGGAACATGCTACACAATAGTCAGAGCACACACACACCACTCCCTTCAAGGTGCAAAGCTGCTCACAATGCACACGAAAATCATTGCACAGACTACGTACTGCACACACCAAGAGACATACTAAACAAGCACAACCACACACGGTCAACACATCTCACATCATGTGCATAACTCAAACAGCCAGACACACACACAACCTCTCTAACAGATCACACAAGTCACAATCACGCACACAAAACTGACACAACACATACAAATCCACACACAAGTGACGAAAACACATGCAAAACACATATGATGCGCCACACACAGCACACACAACCGCAAGCATACAGTACAGAGCACACGCAGACATCACGAACCAAAACCCACAAACACACACAGAACAAACACATGCACACAACACGTGCGACACAAGGCTAAATCAACATCACACACACAACACTCAAATCACACAGACCAGCCAACATCTACCCAGTACGTGACACACAGAAGGCATATAGACAGCGCTCACACACAACCCAGAACACTGTACATAACACAACAGACCAAAGAAAGATCAGACACATTTCACACTACACAATAGACTGGAAGCCACACACCAAACACAAAACGTGTACAACGGTCAACAGATGAACCTATACCACACATATGGCATATAAAATAGACACAACACGGACAACACACAACAACACACAGGAAAGAAGCGAGACCCACAGACCATAGATAACACAACGCAAAACACACAAGAACACAGCACACACAGCGGACCAGAACAGAGAATACACACAGAATCACAAGAAAACACCACAAATCACTCACTGCCGAATACCAAAATCACATAGAGCACACCACACGCACAACAAACCCAAAAAACACAAAAAGAGATCAGGTGCTTAGCCTTCTACTGCCATGTTAACTAAGTTTTCTGTATCACATAGGAGCAAGTTGCATGTAAGGGGAAACTAGCATCGTATTCGCTCAGGGAAGGTCTCCTCAGTGCACGGTGGACTGTTTCTCCAGCAGAGTCTGGCATAAGGCTCTCCTGCAGCAGTTCCTGACACTTTACGACAAAGGCATCTTCAGGGCTATGCTTTTACTCACCAGGACACTCCGGTTCTATGCGTCCTCTTTGTAGCACCCCCAGGAAACAAGGATCTCCCAGATGATTCCAAACCTGTGGAGAAAACAGACAAGCACGAAAGGCTTTCTTCAGTGTGCTTGAATGCAGAGGTCTAAGGACTGCCCTTAAGCATTTCGCTTTAGAAACATGGCAAAGGATTCTTTCTCCCTGCAGATCACAAAGAGAGAGCCGTGCTGCACATGGTTTGTCCAGGCTGATAAAGGTCTGGCCCGGAGAAGAGCTTTGTTCTGATGAAAAGATGATCAGCTGAAGGAGCCCCAACAGCATCTTCCCTTAAACCTAGTTGCAAGTCCTATTCACAGCACACGAATCTCTTGGAAGTAAGGTGCATTCAGAGAGGACACCATGCCCACCTACGTTTGGCCATTCCACTCTGTGTGAGTTAGGAGAAAGTCACTGAGAGTGTTAGATCGTGAAGTTAGAGCTCAGTTAGCCCAGAACAATTTCCATTGCAGGTTCGAATGAAGCTTCCCTAGGCATAAAGAGGAGCTTACTTGACAGAGGCTCCTGGTGCTGCCTGCTTTTCACCTTTTGAACAGAACGCCTGTCCGTCCTGCTTCAATGCTGTGCGGAAAGCAACTTGCTCTGCCTCCTCACCTGAGGCTGGGCAGAAGACCTCTTCACAGTATCCTTGTGCCTGGGAGTACAAGTATATATAAGAAGCTCGCCTTGACACAGCAGTGCTTAGCTGTCAGTCCGGACATGTCTGAGCAGCAAATCACTTGGACTGAGACGGCCTCAGAGCCTTCTCTGCAGGACAGCAGCTCTGAGGCATAGGGCCCATCCGCCACCAGGCTTTGGAGAAGCTTGCAGGCACCTCTTGCTGACATGATGCTGGGGGACTGAAGCCAATGTGCACTTAGTTTTCAAAGCTCAGACTGTGGCACGGGAGATCGGCTTACATACCCCACAGACCAACCTGGGCCTCTCTGACGCAGCCCGGTAGTAGCAGAAAAATGCGACGTTCAAAACTTCCAAGCTAAAGTCACTGTATGCAGGCATATTTCTGAGAGCCGTGCTTCCTCTGCCAGGCTTCACGTTAATGGCCACACAGGCGAGTGTCCGCTGTTCAGCATAAGGGAGTTCTACACAGCAGACTTCACTCAGGCGCTTTGGGTGCAGACACCACAGGACAGACACGGAAAGCTCATTGCAAGCTCAGTTTCAGCATCCACTGCAAAGACTTCAATGATTCCTTGAATGGGGCATCCTGCACTGCTTTCTTTCACCCACGTAAGCTGAATCCAACGCTGACTTGCCTCCACTGCTGTTATTTCGAAGCATCTTGTTCTGCAACTTCCCGTGTGGCTAGGGCTAAGGCCTATTCGAAGCCCACTTACATCCTTGACATAGAGGGCGTACAGAGAAGACCGCCTTCTGCTGCAAAGTTTACTGTTTTCCATATCACATAGGAGCAAATTGCATGCACGGCGAAAGCAGCCTTGTATTCTCTCAGGGACGGTCTCCTCAGTGCACGGTGGATTGTTTCCCCAGCAAAGTCCGATATAAGGCTCTCCTGCAGGAGTTCCTGGCTCTTTACTACAAAGGCATCTTCAGAGCATTGCTATTAAAGGGACGAGGCGGCTCTTTGCATCCTCTTCTATCGCCCTCAGGAAACAAGATCCCACCCCCACCCCCAGTGGTTTACGAACCTGTGGAGAAAACGGACAAGCATGAGAGGCTATCTCCAGTGTGCTTGAATGCAGAAGTCTCTCAACACCCGGACAGCACAGCACACTGAACATCAAACCCCACACACACTGAGAACGTAACTGCACACAATACACTTGAAGCACGGTTCTCAGAGAGAACACGACACACATAGTGAGGCTCACTGACCAAGCATGACCACACACAGTACGCACATCACAAACTACCCTCATTACTCGAACAGCCAACCACACACCCAACCTGTCAAACACAACCACACACGAATCACAATCACACATGCAAAACGCACACCACACATACAACACATACGAAGCCACATGCAAAAAACACACACACCACAACAAAAAGAACACCGAATTTTTGCAACACACATTTCACACTCTACACACATCACTCCAATCACACATAAAGCATACAGCCCACAGAGCCTCACAGAATGGGCAATGCCAACCGCGCAACACATGCACAAAGCATATCAGTCGTAACACACAATTACTATATCACACAACTTGCAAAACACAGATCACACAACACCCACGCAATATGCAGCACACAGAGAACAATACACTCAACACAAACACAAATCACAGAACAGCACATCACACAACACACACAAGCGTCACACACAGAAATTAAAATCACATCTCACAAAAAACACAACGCCCTGCATTAACAGTGCAACACACACAGAACAACGCAAACACCACATGCCACACATAGAGCCACACACGGCACACACTCAAGCAACAACCACAACACACACAACAAAACACCCACAAACGCATACATAGAGTACACACAGAACCTCTCAACACGCACACAGCACAACGTAGAGTACAACACACACCGCAAACAACACAGGACGTTAAAGCACACAATTCACAAGAACCACAGTTAGTGAGTACGCACAACACACACAATGTTGCACACTACACAAGCACAACTGCACAAAGACAACACATCTCACATCACACCCGTAACTCAACCCAACAAACATAACAGCCTCTCAAACACAGCCAAACACAAATCACAGTACACATACAAAACCACATGCAAAACGCACAACCCACAGAAGCCCACATAGCACACATTTCACCCACTACAAGCCACACACACTATCATGCTCAGACACCCCACACTCATATGCACGCCCGAGCTGCACTGTGCAAAACGCACACGCACAAGAGCCAAACTGGAACAGCACAAGTCACAAGACACACACCAGACACATCCAGGCACAGAATCGCTCACAACACACACGAACCACATTTCACAGAGTACACACAGCACACACAATGAGGCACACTAAACAAGCACAACTACACGCAGACAACACATTTCACATCACACACATAACAAGCAAACACCCACACAACCTCTCAAACACAACCACGCAGAAATCACACTCACAGACGCAAAGCACACACCACACAAAACACATGCCAAATGACATGCAAAAACTACACAACCACAGAAACAACACCGAATTTATGAAACACAGTTCACACACTACACACTTCACGCAAAACACACAGAAAACATACAGCACACAGAGCCTCACAGAACACACAGTGCAAAGCGCACAACATATATACGAAGCATATCCGACACAACACACAACATCCCACACAACACATAAAATACACAGATGACACCACGCACATAGTACGCAAAACAGATAAGAGCACACACAACACGCATGCAACTTAGAGCACAATACGGTGCACATCACGCAACGCACGTGCGGTCACATCCCACATTTAACATGAAACGGAAAGCCATTCACAGACCACATGACATTCCCAATCACGAACACAACTCGCTCTACAAAAGACGCCAAACGTACAACACACAAGGACGCACTCCAAGCACACAACACCCAACACAGAAACACCCACAACCGCACCAGCCACCCAGCACTCCACAGAGAAATAGACACAGAACACACACTACAAACAACAAAGTACCCAAACTGCACACATCACATGCACAAAAGTCACAACACAGAAAGAACACAACACCCAGGAAACACACACACAACCACATAAACACCGCCACGCACATTAAACCAGCAGATCACAGACTTCAAAGAGAAAATCACATAATAACACAGCACGCAAAATGTAACACAACGCAGAATACGCACAGAATCACACAACAAACACCACAAAACACACCCTACCGTGGACACAAAAGACAAACAGCGCACTTCACACATCACACAAAACCCAACAAACACAAAACACATCACAGGAAGATGCACAACACAAACATCGCACACACGACACGCACATTGAAAGTATCACATCAATACATTACCACATGCAAAATCATACACAAATCAGAGAACACTACGTCACGCAACACACAGAAGCATCACACACAAATTAAGCATCACAACTCATGGCACACACGACACCCTGCATTGACAGCACAACACACAGACCGACGCGACCACTACATACCACACATAAAGCCACACACAACACACACTCGAGGAATAACCACAACAAACACAAGTAAACAACCACAAACACAAAGATATGGAGAACACACACAAACTCAACACGCAAACAGCACAACATTTGAAACAACATACACCACGAACATCAGAGGACATAAAGGCACCCAATTCTCACAAACCACATTTAACCGTGTACACACCCCACACTCAACGAGGCACACCACACAAGCAAAACCACATACAGATAGCACATCTCACCTCACACCCATAACAACCAATCACACACACAACCTCTCAAACACAGCCAAACACGTACCACAATCACACACGCAAAACACGCACAACACATACAAAACCACACGCAAAACACACAACCAACAATTAACGCACGTAGCACACACTGCACACACTACACACCCCACACACAACGCACACAGACACCCCACACGCGGGCACCACTACACGATGCACACACACACACAGAACTCAAAAGGTAACAACACAACTGTCACAGGGCACACAACAGACGCTACAGAGCACATGTTTCTCATAAAACACACAAATCACATTTGCGAGAGTACATGCAGCACACACAATGGGGCACACTAAACAAGCACAACCACCCACGGACAACATATCTCACATCACAAACATAACAACCACACACACTCAACCACTCAAACACAACCACACACAAATCACAATCACACACGCAAAACGCACACAACACTCACAAAGCCATAGGCCAAACACACATAACCAACAGAGAAGACAAACAGCACACATTTCACCCACTACACGCTACACGCACAACCACGCACAGGGACAACACACATACATCCTCACACAGGAGCACAACGCAGAACACACACACAGCACAGGAACATGCTACACAATAGTCAGAGCACACACACACCACTCCCTTCAAGGTGCAAAGCTGCTCACAATGCACACGAAAATCATTGCACAGACTACGTACTGCACACACCAAGAGACATACTAAACAAGCACAACCACACACGGTCAACACATCTCACATCATGTGCATAACTCAAACAGCCAGACACACACACAACCTCTCTAACAGATCACACAAGTCACAATCACGCACACAAAACTGACACAACACATACAAATCCACACACAAGTGACGAAAACACATGCAAAACACATATGATGCGCCACACACAGCACACACAACCGCAAGCATACAGTACAGAGCACACGCAGACATCACGAACCAAAACCCACAAACACACACAGAACAAACACATGCACACAACACGTGCGACACAAGGCTAAATCAACATCACACACACAACACTCAAATCACACAGACCAGCCAACATCTACCCAGTACGTGACACACAGAAGGCATATAGACAGCGCTCACACACAACCCAGAACACTGTACATAACACAACAGACCAAAGAAAGATCAGACACATTTCACACTACACAATAGACTGGAAGCCACACACCAAACACAAAACGTGTACAACGGTCAACAGATGAACCTATACCACACATATGGCATATAAAATAGACACAACACGGACAACACACAACAACACACAGGAAAGAAGCGAGACCCACAGACCATAGATAACACAACGCAAAACACACAAGAACACAGCACACACAGCGGACCAGAACAGAGAATACACACAGAATCACAAGAAAACACCACAAATCACTCACTGCCGAATACCAAAATCACATAGAGCACACCACACGCACAACAAACCCAAAAAACACAAAAAGAGATCAGGTGCTTAGCCTTCTACTGCCATGTTAACTAAGTTTTCTGTATCACATAGGAGCAAGTTGCATGTAAGGGGAAACTAGCATCGTATTCGCTCAGGGAAGGTCTCCTCAGTGCACGGTGGACTGTTTCTCCAGCAGAGTCTGGCATAAGGCTCTCCTGCAGCAGTTCCTGACACTTTACGACAAAGGCATCTTCAGGGCTATGCTTTTACTCACCAGGACACTCCGGTTCTATGCGTCCTCTTTGTAGCACCCCCAGGAAACAAGGATCTCCCAGATGATTCCAAACCTGTGGAGAAAACAGACAAGCACGAAAGGCTTTCTTCAGTGTGCTTGAATGCAGAGGTCTAAGGACTGCCCTTAAGCATTTCGCTTTAGAAACATGGCAAAGGATTCTTTCTCCCTGCAGATCACAAAGAGAGAGCCGTGCTGCACATGGTTTGTCCAGGCTGATAAAGGTCTGGCCCGGAGAAGAGCTTTGTTCTGATGAAAAGATGATCAGCTGAAGGAGCCCCAACAGCATCTTCCCTTAAACCTAGTTGCAAGTCCTATTCACAGCACACGAATCTCTTGGAAGTAAGGTGCATTCAGAGAGGACACCATGCCCACCTACGTTTGGCCATTCCACTCTGTGTGAGTTAGGAGAAAGTCACTGAGAGTGTTAGATCGTGAAGTTAGAGCTCAGTTAGCCCAGAACAATTTCCATTGCAGGTTCGAATGAAGCTTCCCTAGGCATAAAGAGGAGCTTACTTGACAGAGGCTCCTGGTGCTGCCTGCTTTTCACCTTTTGAACAGAACGCCTGTCCGTCCTGCTTCAATGCTGTGCGGAAAGCAACTTGCTCTGCCTCCTCACCTGAGGCTGGGCAGAAGACCTCTTCACAGTATCCTTGTGCCTGGGAGTACAAGTATATATAAGAAGCTCGCCTTGACACAGCAGTGCTTAGCTGTCAGTCCGGACATGTCTGAGCAGCAAATCACTTGGACTGAGACGGCCTCAGAGCCTTCTCTGCAGGACAGCAGCTCTGAGGCATAGGGCCCATCCGCCACCAGGCTTTGGAGAAGCTTGCAGGCACCTCTTGCTGACATGATGCTGGGGGACTGAAGCCAATGTGCACTTAGTTTTCAAAGCTCAGACTGTGGCACGGGAGATCGGCTTACATACCCCACAGACCAACCTGGGCCTCTCTGACGCAGCCCGGTAGTAGCAGAAAAATGCGACGTTCAAAACTTCCAAGCTAAAGTCACTGTATGCAGGCATATTTCTGAGAGCCGTGCTTCCTCTGCCAGGCTTCACGTTAATGGCCACACAGGCGAGTGTCCGCTGTTCAGCATAAGGGAGTTCTACACAGCAGACTTCACTCAGGCGCTTTGGGTGCAGACACCACAGGACAGACACGGAAAGCTCATTGCAAGCTCAGTTTCAGCATCCACTGCAAAGACTTCAATGATTCCTTGAATGGGGCATCCTGCACTGCTTTCTTTCACCCACGTAAGCTGAATCCAACGCTGACTTGCCTCCACTGCTGTTATTTCGAAGCATCTTGTTCTGCAACTTCCCGTGTGGCTAGGGCTAAGGCCTATTCGAAGCCCACTTACATCCTTGACATAGAGGGCGTACAGAGAAGACCGCCTTCTGCTGCAAAGTTTACTGTTTTCCATATCACATAGGAGCAAATTGCATGCACGGCGAAAGCAGCCTTGTATTCTCTCAGGGACGGTCTCCTCAGTGCACGGTGGATTGTTTCCCCAGCAAAGTCCGATATAAGGCTCTCCTGCAGGAGTTCCTGGCTCTTTACTACAAAGGCATCTTCAGAGCATTGCTATTAAAGGGACGAGGCGGCTCTTTGCATCCTCTTCTATCGCCCTCAGGAAACAAGATCCCACCCCCACCCCCAGTGGTTTACGAACCTGTGGAGAAAACGGACAAGCATGAGAGGCTATCTCCAGTGTGCTTGAATGCAGAAGTCTCTCAACACCCGGACAGCACAGCACACTGAACATCAAACCCCACACACACTGAGAACGTAACTGCACACAATACACTTGAAGCACGGTTCTCAGAGAGAACACGACACACATAGTGAGGCTCACTGACCAAGCATGACCACACACAGTACGCACATCACAAACTACCCTCATTACTCGAACAGCCAACCACACACCCAACCTGTCAAACACAACCACACACGAATCACAATCACACATGCAAAACGCACACCACACATACAACACATACGAAGCCACATGCAAAAAACACACACACCACAACAAAAAGAACACCGAATTTTTGCAACACACATTTCACACTCTACACACATCACTCCAATCACACATAAAGCATACAGCCCACAGAGCCTCACAGAATGGGCAATGCCAACCGCGCAACACATGCACAAAGCATATCAGTCGTAACACACAATTACTATATCACACAACTTGCAAAACACAGATCACACAACACCCACGCAATATGCAGCACACAGAGAACAATACACTCAACACAAACACAAATCACAGAACAGCACATCACACAACACACACAAGCGTCACACACAGAAATTAAAATCACATCTCACAAAAAACACAACGCCCTGCATTAACAGTGCAACACACACAGAACAACGCAAACACCACATGCCACACATAGAGCCACACACGGCACACACTCAAGCAACAACCACAACACACACAACAAAACACCCACAAACGCATACATAGAGTACACACAGAACCTCTCAACACGCACACAGCACAACGTAGAGTACAACACACACCGCAAACAACACAGGACGTTAAAGCACACAATTCACAAGAACCACAGTTAGTGAGTACGCACAACACACACAATGTTGCACACTACACAAGCACAACTGCACAAAGACAACACATCTCACATCACACCCGTAACTCAACCCAACAAACATAACAGCCTCTCAAACACAGCCAAACACAAATCACAGTACACATACAAAACCACATGCAAAACGCACAACCCACAGAAGCCCACATAGCACACATTTCACCCACTACAAGCCACACACACTATCATGCTCAGACACCCCACACTCATATGCACGCCCGAGCTGCACTGTGCAAAACGCACACGCACAAGAGCCAAACTGGAACAGCACAAGTCACAAGACACACACCAGACACATCCAGGCACAGAATCGCTCACAACACACACGAACCACATTTCACAGAGTACACACAGCACACACAATGAGGCACACTAAACAAGCACAACTACACGCAGACAACACATTTCACATCACACACATAACAAGCAAACACCCACACAACCTCTCAAACACAACCACGCAGAAATCACACTCACAGACGCAAAGCACACACCACACAAAACACATGCCAAATGACATGCAAAAACTACACAACCACAGAAACAACACCGAATTTATGAAACACAGTTCACACACTACACACTTCACGCAAAACACACAGAAAACATACAGCACACAGAGCCTCACAGAACACACAGTGCAAAGCGCACAACATATATACGAAGCATATCCGACACAACACACAACATCCCACACAACACATAAAATACACAGATGACACCACGCACATAGTACGCAAAACAGATAAGAGCACACACAACACGCATGCAACTTAGAGCACAATACGGTGCACATCACGCAACGCACGTGCGGTCACATCCCACATTTAACATGAAACGGAAAGCCATTCACAGACCACATGACATTCCCAATCACGAACACAACTCGCTCTACAAAAGACGCCAAACGTACAACACACAAGGACGCACTCCAAGCACACAACACCCAACACAGAAACACCCACAACCGCACCAGCCACCCAGCACTCCACAGAGAAATAGACACAGAACACACACTACAAACAACAAAGTACCCAAACTGCACACATCACATGCACAAAAGTCACAACACAGAAAGAACACAACACCCAGGAAACACACACACAACCACATAAACACCGCCACGCACATTAAACCAGCAGATCACAGACTTCAAAGAGAAAATCACATAATAACACAGCACGCAAAATGTAACACAACGCAGAATACGCACAGAATCACACAACAAACACCACAAAACACACCCTACCGTGGACACAAAAGACAAACAGCGCACTTCACACATCACACAAAACCCAACAAACACAAAACACATCACAGGAAGATGCACAACACAAACATCGCACACACGACACGCACATTGAAAGTATCACATCAATACATTACCACATGCAAAATCATACACAAATCAGAGAACACTACGTCACGCAACACACAGAAGCATCACACACAAATTAAGCATCACAACTCATGGCACACACGACACCCTGCATTGACAGCACAACACACAGACCGACGCGACCACTACATACCACACATAAAGCCACACACAACACACACTCGAGGAATAACCACAACAAACACAAGTAAACAACCACAAACACAAAGATATGGAGAACACACACAAACTCAACACGCAAACAGCACAACATTTGAAACAACATACACCACGAACATCAGAGGACATAAAGGCACCCAATTCTCACAAACCACATTTAACCGTGTACACACCCCACACTCAACGAGGCACACCACACAAGCAAAACCACATACAGATAGCACATCTCACCTCACACCCATAACAACCAATCACACACACAACCTCTCAAACACAGCCAAACACGTACCACAATCACACACGCAAAACACGCACAACACATACAAAACCACACGCAAAACACACAACCAACAATTAACGCACGTAGCACACACTGCACACACTACACACCCCACACACAACGCACACAGACACCCCACACGCGGGCACCACTACACGATGCACACACACACACAGAACTCAAAAGGTAACAACACAACTGTCACAGGGCACACAACAGACGCTACAGAGCACATGTTTCTCATAAAACACACAAATCACATTTGCGAGAGTACATGCAGCACACACAATGGGGCACACTAAACAAGCACAACCACCCACGGACAACATATCTCACATCACAAACATAACAACCACACACACTCAACCACTCAAACACAACCACACACAAATCACAATCACACACGCAAAACGCACACAACACTCACAAAGCCATAGGCCAAACACACATAACCAACAGAGAAGACAAACAGCACACATTTCACCCACTACACGCTACACGCACAACCACGCACAGGGACAACACACATACATCCTCACACAGGAGCACAACGCAGAACACACACACAGCACAGGAACATGCTACACAATAGTCAGAGCACACACACACCACTCCCTTCAAGGTGCAAAGCTGCTCACAATGCACACGAAAATCATTGCACAGACTACGTACTGCACACACCAAGAGACATACTAAACAAGCACAACCACACACGGTCAACACATCTCACATCATGTGCATAACTCAAACAGCCAGACACACACACAACCTCTCTAACAGATCACACAAGTCACAATCACGCACACAAAACTGACACAACACATACAAATCCACACACAAGTGACGAAAACACATGCAAAACACATATGATGCGCCACACACAGCACACACAACCGCAAGCATACAGTACAGAGCACACGCAGACATCACGAACCAAAACCCACAAACACACACAGAACAAACACATGCACACAACACGTGCGACACAAGGCTAAATCAACATCACACACACAACACTCAAATCACACAGACCAGCCAACATCTACCCAGTACGTGACACACAGAAGGCATATAGACAGCGCTCACACACAACCCAGAACACTGTACATAACACAACAGACCAAAGAAAGATCAGACACATTTCACACTACACAATAGACTGGAAGCCACACACCAAACACAAAACGTGTACAACGGTCAACAGATGAACCTATACCACACATATGGCATATAAAATAGACACAACACGGACAACACACAACAACACACAGGAAAGAAGCGAGACCCACAGACCATAGATAACACAACGCAAAACACACAAGAACACAGCACACACAGCGGACCAGAACAGAGAATACACACAGAATCACAAGAAAACACCACAAATCACTCACTGCCGAATACCAAAATCACATAGAGCACACCACACGCACAACAAACCCAAAAAACACAAAAAGAGATCAGGTGCTTAGCCTTCTACTGCCATGTTAACTAAGTTTTCTGTATCACATAGGAGCAAGTTGCATGTAAGGGGAAACTAGCATCGTATTCGCTCAGGGAAGGTCTCCTCAGTGCACGGTGGACTGTTTCTCCAGCAGAGTCTGGCATAAGGCTCTCCTGCAGCAGTTCCTGACACTTTACGACAAAGGCATCTTCAGGGCTATGCTTTTACTCACCAGGACACTCCGGTTCTATGCGTCCTCTTTGTAGCACCCCCAGGAAACAAGGATCTCCCAGATGATTCCAAACCTGTGGAGAAAACAGACAAGCACGAAAGGCTTTCTTCAGTGTGCTTGAATGCAGAGGTCTAAGGACTGCCCTTAAGCATTTCGCTTTAGAAACATGGCAAAGGATTCTTTCTCCCTGCAGATCACAAAGAGAGAGCCGTGCTGCACATGGTTTGTCCAGGCTGATAAAGGTCTGGCCCGGAGAAGAGCTTTGTTCTGATGAAAAGATGATCAGCTGAAGGAGCCCCAACAGCATCTTCCCTTAAACCTAGTTGCAAGTCCTATTCACAGCACACGAATCTCTTGGAAGTAAGGTGCATTCAGAGAGGACACCATGCCCACCTACGTTTGGCCATTCCACTCTGTGTGAGTTAGGAGAAAGTCACTGAGAGTGTTAGATCGTGAAGTTAGAGCTCAGTTAGCCCAGAACAATTTCCATTGCAGGTTCGAATGAAGCTTCCCTAGGCATAAAGAGGAGCTTACTTGACAGAGGCTCCTGGTGCTGCCTGCTTTTCACCTTTTGAACAGAACGCCTGTCCGTCCTGCTTCAATGCTGTGCGGAAAGCAACTTGCTCTGCCTCCTCACCTGAGGCTGGGCAGAAGACCTCTTCACAGTATCCTTGTGCCTGGGAGTACAAGTATATATAAGAAGCTCGCCTTGACACAGCAGTGCTTAGCTGTCAGTCCGGACATGTCTGAGCAGCAAATCACTTGGACTGAGACGGCCTCAGAGCCTTCTCTGCAGGACAGCAGCTCTGAGGCATAGGGCCCATCCGCCACCAGGCTTTGGAGAAGCTTGCAGGCACCTCTTGCTGACATGATGCTGGGGGACTGAAGCCAATGTGCACTTAGTTTTCAAAGCTCAGACTGTGGCACGGGAGATCGGCTTACATACCCCACAGACCAACCTGGGCCTCTCTGACGCAGCCCGGTAGTAGCAGAAAAATGCGACGTTCAAAACTTCCAAGCTAAAGTCACTGTATGCAGGCATATTTCTGAGAGCCGTGCTTCCTCTGCCAGGCTTCACGTTAATGGCCACACAGGCGAGTGTCCGCTGTTCAGCATAAGGGAGTTCTACACAGCAGACTTCACTCAGGCGCTTTGGGTGCAGACACCACAGGACAGACACGGAAAGCTCATTGCAAGCTCAGTTTCAGCATCCACTGCAAAGACTTCAATGATTCCTTGAATGGGGCATCCTGCACTGCTTTCTTTCACCCACGTAAGCTGAATCCAACGCTGACTTGCCTCCACTGCTGTTATTTCGAAGCATCTTGTTCTGCAACTTCCCGTGTGGCTAGGGCTAAGGCCTATTCGAAGCCCACTTACATCCTTGACATAGAGGGCGTACAGAGAAGACCGCCTTCTGCTGCAAAGTTTACTGTTTTCCATATCACATAGGAGCAAATTGCATGCACGGCGAAAGCAGCCTTGTATTCTCTCAGGGACGGTCTCCTCAGTGCACGGTGGATTGTTTCCCCAGCAAAGTCCGATATAAGACTCTCCTGCAGGAGTTCCTGGCTCTTTACTACAAAGGCATCTTCAGAGCATTGCTATTAAAGGGACGAGGCGGCTCTTTGCATCCTCTTCTATCGCCCTCAGGAAACAAGATCCCACCCCCACCCCCAGTGGTTTACGAACCTGTGGAGAAAACGGACAAGCATGAGAGGCTATCTCCAGTGTGCTTGAATGCAGAAGTCTCTCAACACCCGGACAGCACAGCACACTGAACATCAAACCCCACACACACTGAGAACGTAACTGCACACAATACACTTGAAGCACGGTTCTCAGAGAGAACACGACACACATAGTGAGGCTCACTGACCAAGCATGACCACACACAGTACGCACATCACAAACTACCCTCATTACTCGAACAGCCAACCACACACCCAACCTGTCAAACACAACCACACACGAATCACAATCACACATGCAAAACGCACACCACACATACAACACATACGAAGCCACATGCAAAAAACACACACACCACAACAAAAAGAACACCGAATTTTTGCAACACACATTTCACACTCTACACACATCACTCCAATCACACATAAAGCATACAGCCCACAGAGCCTCACAGAATGGGCAATGCCAACCGCGCAACACATGCACAAAGCATATCAGTCGTAACACACAATTACTATATCACACAACTTGCAAAACACAGATCACACAACACCCACGCAATATGCAGCACACAGAGAACAATACACTCAACACAAACACAAATCACAGAACAGCACATCACACAACACACACAAGCGTCACACACAGAAATTAAAATCACATCTCACAAAAAACACAACGCCCTGCATTAACAGTGCAACACACACAGAACAACGCAAACACCACATGCCACACATAGAGCCACACACGGCACACACTCAAGCAACAACCACAACACACACAACAAAACACCCACAAACGCATACATAGAGTACACACAGAACCTCTCAACACGCACACAGCACAACGTAGAGTACAACACACACCGCAAACAACACAGGACGTTAAAGCACACAATTCACAAGAACCACAGTTAGTGAGTACGCACAACACACACAATGTTGCACACTACACAAGCACAACTGCACAAAGACAACACATCTCACATCACACCCGTAACTCAACCCAACAAACATAACAGCCTCTCAAACACAGCCAAACACAAATCACAGTACACATACAAAACCACATGCAAAACGCACAACCCACAGAAGCCCACATAGCACACATTTCACCCACTACAAGCCACACACACTATCATGCTCAGACACCCCACACTCATATGCACGCCCGAGCTGCACTGTGCAAAACGCACACGCACAAGAGCCAAACTGGAACAGCACAAGTCACAAGACACACACCAGACACATCCAGGCACAGAATCGCTCACAACACACACGAACCACATTTCACAGAGTACACACAGCACACACAATGAGGCACACTAAACAAGCACAACTACACGCAGACAACACATTTCACATCACACACATAACAAGCAAACACCCACACAACCTCTCAAACACAACCACGCAGAAATCACACTCACAGACGCAAAGCACACACCACACAAAACACATGCCAAATGACATGCAAAAACTACACAACCACAGAAACAACACCGAATTTATGAAACACAGTTCACACACTACACACTTCACGCAAAACACACAGAAAACATACAGCACACAGAGCCTCACAGAACACACAGTGCAAAGCGCACAACATATATACGAAGCATATCCGACACAACACACAACATCCCACACAACACATAAAATACACAGATGACACCACGCACATAGTACGCAAAACAGATAAGAGCACACACAACACGCATGCAACTTAGAGCACAATACGGTGCACATCACGCAACGCACGTGCGGTCACATCCCACATTTAACATGAAACGGAAAGCCATTCACAGACCACATGACATTCCCAATCACGAACACAACTCGCTCTACAAAAGACGCCAAACGTACAACACACAAGGACGCACTCCAAGCACACAACACCCAACACAGAAACACCCACAACCGCACCAGCCACCCAGCACTCCACAGAGAAATAGACACAGAACACACACTACAAACAACAAAGTACCCAAACTGCACACATCACATGCACAAAAGTCACAACACAGAAAGAACACAACACCCAGGAAACACACACACAACCACATAAACACCGCCACGCACATTAAACCAGCAGATCACAGACTTCAAAGAGAAAATCACATAATAACACAGCACGCAAAATGTAACACAACGCAGAATACGCACAGAATCACACAACAAACACCACAAAACACACCCTACCGTGGACACAAAAGACAAACAGCGCACTTCACACATCACACAAAACCCAACAAACACAAAACACATCACAGGAAGATGCACAACACAAACATCGCACACACGACACGCACATTGAAAGTATCACATCAATACATTACCACATGCAAAATCATACACAAATCAGAGAACACTACGTCACGCAACACACAGAAGCATCACACACAAATTAAGCATCACAACTCATGGCACACACGACACCCTGCATTGACAGCACAACACACAGACCGACGCGACCACTACATACCACACATAAAGCCACACACAACACACACTCGAGGAATAACCACAACAAACACAAGTAAACAACCACAAACACAAAGATATGGAGAACACACACAAACTCAACACGCAAACAGCACAACATTTGAAACAACATACACCACGAACATCAGAGGACATAAAGGCACCCAATTCTCACAAACCACATTTAACCGTGTACACACCCCACACTCAACGAGGCACACCACACAAGCAAAACCACATACAGATAGCACATCTCACCTCACACCCATAACAACCAATCACACACACAACCTCTCAAACACAGCCAAACACGTACCACAATCACACACGCAAAACACGCACAACACATACAAAACCACACGCAAAACACACAACCAACAATTAACGCACGTAGCACACACTGCACACACTACACACCCCACACACAACGCACACAGACACCCCACACGCGGGCACCACTACACGATGCACACACACACACAGAACTCAAAAGGTAACAACACAACTGTCACAGGGCACACAACAGACGCTACAGAGCACATGTTTCTCATAAAACACACAAATCACATTTGCGAGAGTACATGCAGCACACACAATGGGGCACACTAAACAAGCACAACCACCCACGGACAACATATCTCACATCACAAACATAACAACCACACACACTCAACCACTCAAACACAACCACACACAAATCACAATCACACACGCAAAACGCACACAACACTCACAAAGCCATAGGCCAAACACACATAACCAACAGAGAAGACAAACAGCACACATTTCACCCACTACACGCTACACGCACAACCACGCACAGGGACAACACACATACATCCTCACACAGGAGCACAACGCAGAACACACACACAGCACAGGAACATGCTACACAATAGTCAGAGCACACACACACCACTCCCTTCAAGGTGCAAAGCTGCTCACAATGCACACGAAAATCATTGCACAGACTACGTACTGCACACACCAAGAGACATACTAAACAAGCACAACCACACACGGTCAACACATCTCACATCATGTGCATAACTCAAACAGCCAGACACACACACAACCTCTCTAACAGATCACACAAGTCACAATCACGCACACAAAACTGACACAACACATACAAATCCACACACAAGTGACGAAAACACATGCAACACACATATGATGCGCCACACACAGCACACACAACCGCAAGCATACAGTACAGAGCACACGCAGACATCACGAACCAAAACCCACAAACACACACAGAACAAACACATGCACACAACACGTGCGACACAAGGCTAAATCAACATCACACACACAACACTCAAATCACACAGACCAGCCAACATCTACCCAGTACGTGACACACAGAAGGCATATAGACAGCGCTCACACACAACCCAGAACACTGTACATAACACAACAGACCAAAGAAAGATCAGACACATTTCACACTACACAATAGACTGGAAGCCACACACCAAACACAAAACGTGTACAACGGTCAACAGATGAACCTATACCACACATATGGCATATAAAATAGACACAACACGGACAACACACAACAACACACAGGAAAGAAGCGAGACCCACAGACCATAGATAACACAACGCAAAACACACAAGAACACAGCACACACAGCGGACCAGAACAGAGAATACACACAGAATCACAAGAAAACACCACAAATCACTCACTGCCGAATACCAAAATCACATAGAGCACACCACACGCACAACAAACCCAAAAAACACAAAAAGAGATCAGGTGCTTAGCCTTCTACTGCCATGTTAACTAAGTTTTCTGTATCACATAGGAGCAAGTTGCATGTAAGGGGAAACTAGCATCGTATTCGCTCAGGGAAGGTCTCCTCAGTGCACGGTGGACTGTTTCTCCAGCAGAGTCTGGCATAAGGCTCTCCTGCAGCAGTTCCTGACACTTTACGACAAAGGCATCTTCAGGGCTATGCTTTTACTCACCAGGACACTCCGGTTCTGTGCGTCCTCTTTGTAGCACCCCCAGGAAACAAGGATCTCCCGGATGATTCCAAACCTGTGGAGAAAACAGACAAGCACGAAAGGCTTTCTTCAGTGTGCTTGAATGCAGAGGTCTAAGGACTGCCCTTAAGCATTTCGCTTTAGAAACATGGCAAAGGATTCTTTCTCCCTGCAGATCACAAAGAGAGAGCCGTGCTGCACATGGTTTGTTCAGGCTGATAAAGGTCTGGCCCGGAGAAGAGCTTTGTTCTGATGAAAAGATGATCAGCTGAAGGAGCCCCAACAGCATCTTCCCTTAAACCTAGTTGCAAGTCCTATTCACAGCACACGAATCTCTTGGAAGTAAGGTGCATTCAGAGAGGACACCATGCCCACCTACGTTTGGCCATTCCACTCTGTGTGAGTTAGGAGAAAGTCACTGAGAGTGTTAGATCGTGAAGTTAGAGCTCAGTTAGCCCAGAACAATTTCCATTGCAGGTTCGAATGAAGCTTCCCTAGGCATAAAGAGGAGCTTACTTGACAGAGGCTCCTGGTGCTGCCTGCTTTTCACCTTTTGAACAGAACGCCTGTCCGTCCTGCTTCAATGCTGTGCGGAAAGCAACTTGCTCTGCCTCCTCACCTGAGGCTGGGCAGAAGACCTCTTCACAGTATCCTTGTGCCTGGGAGTACAAGTATATATAAGAAGCTCGCCTTGACACAGCAGTGCTTAGCTGTCAGTCCGGACATGTCTGAGCAGCAAATCACTTGGACTGAGACGGCCTCAGAGCCTTCTCTGCAGGACAGCAGCTCTGAGGCATAGGGCCCATCCGCCACCAGGCTTTGGAGAAGCTTGCGCGCACCTCTTGCTGACATGATGCTGGGGGACTGAAGCCAATGTGCACTTAGTTTTCAAAGCTCAGACTGTGGCACGGGAGATCGGCTTACATACCCCACAGACCAACCTGGGCCTCTCTGACGCAGCCCGGTAGTAGCAGAAAAATGCGACGTTCAAAACTTCCAAGCTAAAGTCACTGTATGCAGGCATATTTCTGACAGCCGTGCTTCCTCTGCCAGGCTTCACGTTAATGGCCACACAGGCGAGTGTCCGCTGTTCAACATAAGGGAGTTCTACACAGCAGACTTCACTCAGGCGCTTTGGGTGCAGACACCACAGGACAGACACGGAAAGCTCATTGCAAGCTCAGTTTCAGCATCCACTGCAAAGACTTCAATGATTCCTTGAATGGGGCATCCTGCACTGCTTTCTTTCACCCACGTAAGCTGAATCCAACGCTGACTTGCCTCCACTGCTGTTATTTCGAAGCATCTTGTTCTGCAACTTCCCGTGTGGCTAGGGCTAAGGCCTATTCGAAGCCCACTTACATCCTTGACATAGAGGGCGTACAGAGAAGACCGCCTTCTGCTGCAAAGTTTACTGTTTTCCATATCACATAGGAGCAAATTGCATGCACGGCGAAAGCAGCCTAGTATTCTCTCAGGGACGGTCTCCTCAGTGCACGGTGGATTGTTTCCCCAGCAAAGTCCGGCATAAGGCTCTCCTGCAGGAGTTTCTGGCTCTTTACTACAAAGGCATCTTCAGAGCATTGCTATTAAAGGGACGAGGCGGCTCTTTGCATCCTCTTCTATCGCCCTCAGGAAACAAGATCCCACCCCCACCCCCAGTGGTTTACGAACCTGTGGAGAAAACGGACAAGCATGAGAGGCTATCTCCAGTGTGCTTGAATGCAGAAGTCTCTCAACACCCGGACAGCACAGCACACTGAACATCAAACCCCACACACACTGAGAACGTAACTGCACACAATACACTTGAAGCACGGTTCTCAGAGAGAACACGACACACATAGTGAGGCTCACTGACCAAGCATGACCACACACAGTACGCACATCACAAACTACCCTCATTACTCGAACAGCCAACCACACACCCAACCTGTCAAACACAACCACACACGAATCACAATCACACATGCAAAACGCACACCACACATACAACACATACGAAGCCACATGCAAAAAACACACACACCACAACAAAAAGAACACCGAATTTTTGCAACACACATTTCACACTCTACACACATCACTCCAATCACACATAAAGCATACAGCCCACAGAGCCTCACAGAATGGGCAATGCCAAACGCGCAACACATGCACAAAGCATATCAGTCGTAACACACAATTACTATATCACACAACTTGCAAAACACAGATCACACAACACCCGCGCAATATGCAGCACACAGAGAACAATACACTCAACACAAACACAAATCACAGAACAGCACATCACACAACACACACAAGCGTCACACACAGAAATTAAAATCACATCTCACAAAAAACACAACGCCCTGCATTAACAGTGCAACACACACAGAACAACGCAAACACCACATGCCACACATAGAGCCACACACGGCACACACTCAAGCAACAACCACAACACACACAACAAAACACCCACAAACGCATACATAGAGTACACACAGAACCTCTCAACACGCACACAGCACAACGTAGAGTACAACACACACCGCAAACAACACAGGACGTTAAAGCACACAATTCACAAGAACCACAGTTAGTGAGTACGCACAACACACACAATGTTGCACACTACACAAGCACAACTGCACAAAGACAACACATCTCACATCACACCCGTAACTCAACCCAACAAACATAACAGCCTCTCAAACACAGCCAAACACAAATCACAGTACACATACAAAACCACATGCAAAACGCACAACCCACAGAAGCCCACATAGCACACATTTCACCCACTACAAGCCACACACACTATCATGCTCAGACACCCCACACTCATATGCACGCCCGAGCTGCACTGTGCAAAACGCACACGCACAAGAGCCAAACTGGAACAGCACAAGTCACAAGACACACACCAGACACATCCAGGCACAGAATCGCTCACAACACACACGAACCACATTTCACAGAGTACACACAGCACACACAATGAGGCACACTAAACAAGCACAACTACACGCAGACAACACATTTCACATCACACACATAACAAGCAAACACCCACACAACCTCTCAAACACAACCACGCAGAAATCACACTCACAGACGCAAAGCACACACCACACAAAACACATGCCAAATGACATGCAAAAACTACACAACCACAGAAACAACACCGAATTTATGAAACACAGTTCACACACTACACACTTCACGCAAAACACACAGAAAACATACAGCACACAGAGCCTCACAGAACACACAGTGCAAAGCGCACAACATATATACGAAGCATATCCGACACAACACACAACATCCCACACAACACATAAAATACACAGATGACACCACGCACATAGTACGCAAAACAGATAAGAGCACACACAACACGCATGCAACTTAGAGCACAATACGGTGCACATCACGCAACGCACGTGCGGTCACATCCCACATTTAACATGAAACGGAAAGCCATTCACAGACCACATGACATTCCCAATCACGAACACAACTCGCTCTACAAAAGACGCCAAACGTACAACACACAAGGACGCACTCCAAGCACACAACACCCAACACAGAAACACCCACAACCGCACCAGCCACCCAGCACTCCACAGAGAAATAGACACAGAACACACACTACAAACAACAAAGTACCCAAACTGCACACATCACATGCACAAAAGTCACAACACAGAAAGAACACAACACCCAGGAAACACACACACAACCACATAAACACCGCCACGCACATTAAACCAGCAGATCACAGACTTCAAAGAGAAAATCACATAATAACACAGCACGCAAAATGTAACACAACGCAGAATACGCACAGAATCACACAACAAACACCACAAAACACACCCTACCGTGGACACAAAAGACAAACAGCGCACTTCACACATCACACAAAACCCAACAAACACAAAACACATCACAGGAAGATGCACAACACAAACATCGCACACACGACACGCACATTGAAAGTATCACATCAATACATTACCACATGCAAAATCATACACAAATCAGAGAACACTACGTCACGCAACACACAGAAGCATCACACACAAATTAAGCATCACAACTCATGGCACACACGACACCCTGCATTGACAGCACAACACACAGACCGACGCGACCACTACATACCACACATAAAGCCACACACAACACACACTCGAGGAATAACCACAACAAACACAAGTAAACAACCACAAACACAAAGATATGGAGAACACACACAAACTCAACACGCAAACAGCACAACATTTGAAACAACATACACCACGAACATCAGAGGACATAAAGGCACCCAATTCTCACAAACCACATTTAACCGTGTACACACCCCACACTCAACGAGGCACACCACACAAGCAAAACCACATACAGATAGCACATCTCACCTCACACCCATAACAACCAATCACACACACAACCTCTCAAACACAGCCAAACACGTACCACAATCACACACGCAAAACACACACAACACATACAAAACCACACGCAAAACACACAACCAACAATTAACGCACGTAGCACACACTGCACACACTACACACCCCACACACAACGCACACAGACACCCCACACGCGGGCACCACTACACGATGCACACACACACACAGAACTCAAAAGGTAACAACACAACTGTCACAGGGCACACAACAGACGCTACAGAGCACATGTTTCTCATAAAACACACAAACCACATTTGCGAGAGTACATGCAGCACACACAATGGGGCACACTAAACAAGCACAACCACCCACGGACAACATATCTCACATCACAAACATAACAACCACACACACTCAACCACTCAAACACAACCACACACGCAAAACGCACACAACACTCACAAAGCCATAGGCCAAACACACATAACCAACAGAGAAGACAAACAGCACACATTTCACCCACTACACGCTACACGCACAACCACGCACAGGGACAACACACATACATCCTCACACAGGAGCACAACGCAGAACACACACACAGCACAGGAACATGCTACACAATAGTCAGAGCACACACACACCACTCCCTTCAAGGTGCAAAGCTGCTCACAATGCACACGAAAATCATTGCACAGACTACGTACTGCACACACCAAGAGACATACTAAACAAGCACAACCACACACGGTCAACACATCTCACATCATGTGCATAACTCAAACAGCCAGACACACACACAACCTCTCTAACAGATCACACAAGTCACAATCACGCACACAAAACTGACACAACACATACAAATCCACACACAAGTGACGAAAACACATGCAAAACACATATGATGCGCCACACACAGCACACACAACCGCAAGCATACAGTACAGAGCACACGCAGACATCACGAACCAAAACCCACAAACACACACAGAACAAACACATGCACACAACACGTGCGACACAAGGCTAAATCAACATCACACACACAACACTCAAATCACACAGACCAGCCAACATCTACCCAGTACGTGACACACAGAAGGCATATAGACAGCGCTCACACACAACCCAGAACACTGTACATAACACAACAGACCAAAGAAAGATCAGACACATTTCACACTACACAATAGACTGGAAGCCACACACCAAACACAAAACGTGTACAACGGTCAACAGATGAACCTATACCACACATATGGCATATAAAATAGACACAACACGGACAACACACAACAACACACAGGAAAGAAGCGAGACCCACAGACCATAGATAACACAACGCAAAACACACAAGAACACAGCACACACAGCGGACCAGAACAGAGAATACACACAGAATCACAAGAAAACACCACAAATCACTCACTGCCGAATACCAAAATCACATAGAGCACACCACACGCACAACAAACCCAAAAAACACAAAAAGAGATCAGGTGCTTAGCCTTCTACTGCCATGTTAACTAAGTTTTCTGTATCACATAGGAGCAAGTTGCATGTAAGGGGAAACTAGCATCGTATTCGCTCAGGGAAGGTCTCCTCAGTGCACGGTGGACTGTTTCTCCAGCAGAGTCTGGCATAAGGCTCTCCTGCAGCAGTTCCTGACACTTTACGACAAAGGCATCTTCAGGGCTATGCTTTTACTCACCAGGACACTCCGGTTCTGTGCGTCCTCTTTGTAGCACCCCCAGGAAACAAGGATCTCCCGGATGATTCCAAACCTGTGGAGAAAACAGACAAGCACGAAAGGCTTTCTTCAGTGTGCTTGAATGCAGAGGTCTAAGGACTGCCCTTAAGCATTTCGCTTTAGAAACATGGCAAAGGATTCTTTCTCCCTGCAGATCACAAAGAGAGAGCCGTGCTGCACATGGTTTGTTCAGGCTGATAAAGGTCTGGCCCGGAGAAGAGCTTTGTTCTGATGAAAAGATGATCAGCTGAAGGAGCCCCAACAGCATCTTCCCTTAAACCTAGTTGCAAGTCCTATTCACAGCACACGAATCTCTTGGAAGTAAGGTGCATTCAGAGAGGACACCATGCCCACCTACGTTTGGCCATTCCACTCTGTGTGAGTTAGGAGAAAGTCACTGAGAGTGTTAGATCGTGAAGTTAGAGCTCAGTTAGCCCAGAACAATTTCCATTGCAGGTTCGAATGAAGCTTCCCTAGGCATAAAGAGGAGCTTACTTGACAGAGGCTCCTGGTGCTGCCTGCTTTTCACCTTTTGAACAGAACGCCTGTCCGTCCTGCTTCAATGCTGTGCGGAAAGCAACTTGCTCTGCCTCCTCACCTGAGGCTGGGCAGAAGACCTCTTCACAGTATCCTTGTGCCTGGGAGTACAAGTATATATAAGAATATCGCCTTGACACAGCAGTGCTTAGCTGTCAGTCCGGACATGTCTGAGCAGCAAATCACTTGGACTGAGACGGCCTCAGAGCCTTCTCTGCAGGACAGCAGCTCTGAGGCATAGGGCCCATCCGCCACCAGGCTTTGGAGAAGCTTGCGCGCACCTCTTGCTGACATGATGCTGGGGGACTGAAGCCAATGTGCACTTAGTTTTCAAAGCTCAGACTGTGGCACGGGAGATCGGCTTACATACCCCACAGACCAACCTGGGCCTCTCTGACGCAGCCCGGTAGTAGCAGAAAAATGCGACGTTCAAAACTTCCAAGCTAAAGTCACTGTATGCAGGCATATTTCTGACAGCCGTGCTTCCTCTGCCAGGCTTCACGTTAATGGCCACACAGGCGAGTGTCCGCTGTTCAGCATAAGGGAGTTCTACACAGCAGACTTCACTCAGGCGCTTTGGGTGCAGACACCACAGGACAGACACGGAAAGCTCATTGCAAGCTCAGTTTCAGCATCCACTGCAAAGACTTCAATGATTCCTTGAATGGGGCATCCTGCACTGCTTTCTTTCACCCACGTAAGCTGAATCCAACGCTGACTTGCCTCCACTGCTGTTATTTCGAAGCATCTTGTTCTGCAACTTCCCGTGTGGCTAGGGCTAAGGCCTATTCGAAGCCCACTTACATCCTTGACATAGAGGGCGTACAGAGAAGACCGCCTTCTGCTGCAAAGTTTACTGTTTTCCATATCACATAGGAGCAAATTGCATGCACGGCGAAAGCAGCCTAGTATTCTCTCAGGGACGGTCTCCTCAGTGCACGGTGGATTGTTTCCCCAGCAAAGTCCGGCATAAGGCTCTCCTGCAGGAGTTTCTGGCTCTTTACTACAAAGGCATCTTCAGAGCATTGCTATTAAAGGGACGAGGCGGCTCTTTGCATCCTCTTCTATCGCCCTCAGGAAACAAGATCCCACCCCCACCCCCAGTGGTTTACGAACCTGTGGAGAAAACGGACAAGCATGAGAGGCTATCTCCAGTGTGCTTGAATGCAGAAGTCTCTCAACACCCGGACAGCACAGCACACTGAACATCAAACCCCACACACACTGAGAACGTAACTGCACACAATACACTTGAAGCACGGTTCTCAGAGAGAACACGACACACATAGTGAGGCTCACTGACCAAGCATGACCACACACAGTACGCACATCACAAACTACCCTCATTACTCGAACAGCCAACCACACACCCAACCTGTCAAACACAACCACACACGAATCACAATCACACATGCAAAACGCACACCACACATACAACACATACGAAGCCACATGCAAAAAACACACACACCACAACAAAAAGAACACCGAATTTTTGCAACACACATTTCACACTCTACACACATCACTCCAATCACACATAAAGCATACAGCCCACAGAGCCTCACAGAATGGGCAATGCCAACCGCGCAACACATGCACAAAGCATATCAGTCGTAACACACAATTACTATATCACACAACTTGCAAAACACAGATCACACAACACCCGCGCAATATGCAGCACACAGAGAACAATACACTCAACACAAACACAAATCACAGAACAGCACATCACACAACACACACAAGCGTCACACACAGAAATTAAAATCACATCTCACAAAAAACACAACGCCCTGCATTAACAGTGCAACACACACAGAACAACGCAAACACCACATGCCACACATAGAGCCACACACGGCACACACTCAAGCAACAACCACAACACACACAACAAAACACCCACAAACGCATACATAGAGTACACACAGAACCTCTCAACACGCACACAGCACAACGTAGAGTACAACACACACCGCAAACAACACAGGACGTTAAAGCACACAATTCACAAGAACCACAGTTAGTGAGTATGCACAACACACACAATGTTGCACACTACACAAGCACAACTGCACAAAGACAACACATCTCACATCACACCCGTAACTCAACCCAACAAACATAACAGCCTCTCAAACACAGCCAAACACAAATCACAGTACACATACAAAACCACATGCAAAACGCACAACCCACAGAAGCCCACATAGCACACATTTCACCCACTACAAGCCACACACACTATCATGCTCAGACACCCCACACTCATATGCACGCCCGAGCTGCACTGTGCAAAACGCACACGCACAAGAGCCAAACTGGAACAGCACAAGTCACAAGACACACACCAGACACATCCAGGCACAGAATCGCTCACAACACACACGAACCACATTTCACAGAGTACACACAGCACACACAATGAGGCACACTAAACAAGCACAACTACACGCAGACAACACATTTCACATCACACACATAACAAGCAAACACCCACACAACCTCTCAAACACAACCACGCAGAAATCACACTCACAGACGCAAAGCACACACCACACAAAACACATGCCAAATGACATGCAAAAACTACACAACCACAGAAACAACACCGAATTTATGAAACACAGTTCACACACTACACACTTCACGCAAAACACACAGAAAACATACAGCACACAGAGCCTCACAGAACACACAGTGCAAAGCGCACAACATATATACGAAGCATATCCGACACAACACACAACATCCCACACAACACATAAAATACACAGATGACACCACGCACATAGTACGCAAAACAGATAAGAGCACACACAACACGCATGCAACTTAGAGCACAATACGGTGCACATCACGCAACGCACGTGCGGTCACATCCCACATTTAACATGAAACGGAAAGCCATTCACAGACCACATGACATTCCCAATCACGAACACAACTCGCTCTACAAAAGACGCCAAACGTACAACACACAAGGACGCACTCCAAGCACACAACACCCAACACAGAAACACCCACAACCGCACCAGCCACCCAGCACTCCACAGAGAAATAGACACAGAACACACACTACAAACAACAAAGTACCCAAACTGCACACATCACATGCACAAAAGTCACAACACAGAAAGAACACAACACCCAGGAAACACACACACAACCACATAAACACCGCCACGCACATTAAACCAGCAGATCACAGACTTCAAAGAGAAAATCACATAATAACACAGCACGCAAAATGTAACACAACGCAGAATACGCACAGAATCACACAACAAACACCACAAAACACACCCTACCGTGGACACAAAAGACAAACAGCGCACTTCACACATCACACAAAACCCAACAAACACAAAACACATCACAGGAAGATGCACAACACAAACATCGCACACACGACACGCACATTGAAAGTATCACATCAATACATTACCACATGCAAAATCATACACAAATCAGAGAACACTACGTCACGCAACACACAGAAGCATCACACACAAATTAAGCATCACAACTCATGGCACACACGACACCCTGCATTGACAGCACAACACACAGACCGACGCGACCACTACATACCACACATAAAGCCACACACAACACACACTCGAGGAATAACCACAACAAACACAAGTAAACAACCACAAACACAAAGATATGGAGAACACACACAAACTCAACACGCAAACAGCACAACATTTGAAACAACATACACCACGAACATCAGAGGACATAAAGGCACCCAATTCTCACAAACCACATTTAACCGTGTACACACCCCACACTCAACGAGGCACACCACACAAGCAAAACCACATACAGATAGCACATCTCACCTCACACCCATAACAACCAATCACACACACAACCTCTCAAACACAGCCAAACACGTACCACAATCACACACGCAAAACACACACAACACATACAAAACCACACGCAAAACACACAACCAACAATTAACGCACGTAGCACACACTGCACACACTACACACCCCACACACAACGCACACAGACACCCCACACGCGGGCACCACTACACGATGCACACACACACACAGAACTCAAAAGGTAACAACACAACTGTCACAGGGCACACAACAGACGCTACAGAGCACATGTTTCTCATAAAACACACAAATCACATTTGCGAGAGTACATGCAGCACACACAATGGGGCACACTAAACAAGCACAACCACCCACGGACAACATATCTCACATCACAAACATAACAACCACACACACTCAACCACTCAAACACAACCACACACAAATCACAATCACACACGCAAAACGCACACAACACTCACAAAGCCATAGGCCAAACACACATAACCAACAGAGAAGACAAACAGCACACATTTCACCCACTACACGCTACACGCACAACCACGCACAGGGACAACACACATACATCCTCACACAGGAGCACAACGCAGAACACACACACAGCACAGGAACATGCTACACAATAGTCAGAGCACACACACACCACTCCCTTCAAGGTGCAAAGCTGCTCACAATGCACACGAAAATCATTGCACAGACTACGTACTGCACACACCAAGAGACATACTAAACAAGCACAACCACACACGGTCAACACATCTCACATCATGTGCATAACTCAAACAGCCAGACACACACACAACCTCTCTAACAGATCACACAAGTCACAATCACGCACACAAAACTGACACAACACATACAAATCCACACACAAGTGACGAAAACACATGCAACACACATATGATGCGCCACACACAGCACACACAACCGCAAGCATACAGTACAGAGCACACGCAGACATCACGAACCAAAACCCACAAACACACACAGAACAAACACATGCACACAACACGTGCGACACAAGGCTAAATCAACATCACACACACAACACTCAAATCACACAGACCAGCCAACATCTACCCAGTACGTGACACACAGAAGGCATATAGACAGCGCTCACACACAACCCAGAACACTGTACATAACACAACAGACCAAAGAAAGATCAGACACATTTCACACTACACAATAGACTGGAAGCCACACACCAAACACAAAACGTGTACAACGGTCAACAGATGAACCTATACCACACATATGGCATATAAAATAGACACAACACGGACAACACACAACAACACACAGGAAAGAAGCGAGACCCACAGACCATAGATAACACAACGCAAAACACACAAGAACACAGCACACACAGCGGACCAGAACAGAGAATACACACAGAATCACAAGAAAACACCACAAATCACTCACTGCCGAATACCAAAATCACATAGAGCACACCACACGCACAACAAACCCAAAAAACACAAAAAGAGATCAGGTGCTTAGCCTTCTACTGCCATGTTAACTAAGTTTTCTGTATCACATAGGAGCAAGTTGCATGTAAGGGGAAACTAGCATCGTATTCGCTCAGGGAAGGTCTCCTCAGTGCACGGTGGACTGTTTCTCCAGCAGAGTCTGGCATAAGGCTCTCCTGCAGCAGTTCCTGACACTTTACGACAAAGGCATCTTCAGGGCTATGCTTTTACTCACCAGGACACTCCGGTTCTGTGCGTCCTCTTTGTAGCACCCCCAGGAAACAAGGATCTCCCGGATGATTCCAAACCTGTGGAGAAAACAGACAAGCACGAAAGGCTTTCTTCAGTGTGCTTGAATGCAGAGGTCTAAGGACTGCCCTTAAGCATTTCGCTTTAGAAACATGGCAAAGGATTCTTTCTCCCTGCAGATCACAAAGAGAGAGCCGTGCTGCACATGGTTTGTTCAGGCTGATAAAGGTCTGGCCCGGAGAAGAGCTTTGTTCTGATGAAAAGATGATCAGCTGAAGGAGCCCCAACAGCATCTTCCCTTAAACCTAGTTGCAAGTCCTATTCACAGCACACGAATCTCTTGGAAGTAAGGTGCATTCAGAGAGGACACCATGCCCACCTACGTTTGGCCATTCCACTCTGTGTGAGTTAGGAGAAAGTCACTGAGAGTGTTAGATCGTGAAGTTAGAGCTCAGTTAGCCCAGAACAATTTCCATTGCAGGTTCGAATGAAGCTTCCCTAGGCATAAAGAGGAGCTTACTTGACAGAGGCTCCTGGTGCTGCCTGCTTTTCACCTTTTGAACAGAACGCCTGTCCGTCCTGCTTCAATGCTGTGCGGAAAGCAACTTGCTCTGCCTCCTCACCTGAGGCTGGGCAGAAGACCTCTTCACAGTATCCTTGTGCCTGGGAGTACAAGTATATATAAGAAGCTCGCCTTGACACAGCAGTGCTTAGCTGTCAGTCCGGACATGTCTGAGCAGCAAATCACTTGGACTGAGACGGCCTCAGAGCCTTCTCTGCAGGACAGCAGCTCTGAGGCTTAGGGCCCATCCGCCACCAGGCTTTGGAGAAGCTTGCGCGCACCTCTTGCTGACATGATGCTGGGGGACTGAAGCCAATGTGCACTTAGTTTTCAAAGCTCAGACTGTGGCACGGGAGATCGGCTTACATACCCCACAGACCAACCTGGGCCTCTCTGACGCAGCCCGGTAGTAGCAGAAAAATGCGACGTTCAAAACTTCCAAGCTAAAGTCACTGTATGCAGGCATATTTCTGACAGCCGTGCTTCCTCTGCCAGGCTTCACGTTAATGGCCACACAGGCGAGTGTCCGCTGTTCAGCATAAGCGAGTTCTACACAGCAGACTTCACTCAGGCGCTTTGGGTGCAGACACCACAGGACAGACACGGAAAGCTCATTGCAAGCTCAGTTTCAGCATCCACTGCAAAGACTTCAATGATTCCTTGAATGGGGCATCCTGCACTGCTTTCTTTCACCCACGTAAGCTGAATCCAATGCTGACTTGCCTCCACTGCTGTTATTTCGAAGCATCTTGTTCTGCAACTTCCCGTGTGGCTAGGGCTAAGGCCTATTCGAAGCCCACTTACATCCTTGACATAGAGGGCGTACAGAGAAGACCGCCTTCTGCTGCAAAGTTTACTGTTTTCCATATCACATAGGAGCAAATTGCATGCACGGCGAAAGCAGCCTAGTATTCTCTCAGGGACGGTCTCCTCAGTGCACGGTGGATTGTTTCCCCAGCAAAGTCCGGCATAAGGCTCTCCTGCAGGAGTTTCTGGCTCTTTACTACAAAGGCATCTTCAGAGCATTGCTATTAAAGGGACGAGGCGGCTCTTTGCATCCTCTTCTATCGCCCTCAGGAAACAAGATCCCACCCCCACCCCCAGTGGTTTACGAACCTGTGGAGAAAACGGACAAGCATGAGAGGCTATCTCCAGTGTGCTTGAATGCAGAAGTCTCTCAACACCCGGACAGCACAGCACACTGAACATCAAACCCCACACACACTGAGAACGTAACTGCACACAATACACTTGAAGCACGGTTCTCAGAGAGAACACGACACACATAGTGAGGCTCACTGACCAAGCATGACCACACACAGTACGCACATCACAAACTACCCTCATTACTCGAACAGCCAACCACACACCCAACCTGTCAAACACAACCACACACGAATCACAATCACACATGCAAAACGCACACCACACATACAACACATACGAAGCCACATGCAAAAAACACACACACCACAACAAAAAGAACACCGAATTTTTGCAACACACATTTCACACTCTACACACATCACTCCAATCACACATAAAGCATACAGCCCACAGAGCCTCACAGAATGGGCAATGCCAACCGCGCAACACATGCACAAAGCATATCAGTCGTAACACACAATTACTATATCACACAACTTGCAAAACACAGATCACACAACACCCGCGCAATATGCAGCACACAGAGAACAATACACTCAACACAAACACAAATCACAGAACAGCACATCACACAACACACACAAGCGTCACACACAGAAATTAAAATCACATCTCACAAAAAACACAACGCCCTGCATTAACAGTGCAACACACACAGAACAACGCAAACACCACATGCCACACATAGAGCCACACACGGCACACACTCAAGCAACAACCACAACACACACAACAAAACACCCACAAACGCATACATAGAGTACACACAGAACCTCTCAACACGCACACAGCACAACGTAGAGTACAACACACACCGCAAACAACACAGGACGTTAAAGCACACAATTCACAAGAACCACAGTTAGTGAGTACGCACAACACACACAATGTTGCACACTACACAAGCACAACTGCACAAAGACAACACATCTCACATCACACCCGTAACTCAACCCAACAAACATAACAGCCTCTCAAACACAGCCAAACACAAATCACAGTACACATACAAAACCACATGCAAAACGCACAACCCACAGAAGCCCACATAGCACACATTTCACCCACTACAAGCCACACACACTATCATGCTCAGACACCCCACACTCATATGCACGCCCGAGCTGCACTGTGCAAAACGCACACGCACAAGAGCCAAACTGGAACAGCACAAGTCACAAGACACACACCAGACACATCCAGGCACAGAATCGCTCACAACACACACGAACCACATTTCACAGAGTACACACAGCACACACAATGAGGCACACTAAACAAGCACAACTACACGCAGACAACACATTTCACATCACACACATAACAAGCAAACACCCACACAACCTCTCAAACACAACCACGCAGAAATCACACTCACAGACGCAAAGCACACACCACACAAAACACATGCCAAATGACATGCAAAAACTACACAACCACAGAAACAACACCGAATTTATGAAACACAGTTCACACACTACACACTTCACGCAAAACACACAGAAAACATACAGCACACAGAGCCTCACAGAACACACAGTGCAAAGCGCACAACATATATACGAAGCATATCCGACACAACACACAACATCCCACACAACACATAAAATACACAGATGACACCACGCACATAGTACGCAAAACAGATAAGAGCACACACAACACGCATGCAACTTAGAGCACAATACGGTGCACATCACGCAACGCACGTGCGGTCACATCCCACATTTAACATGAAACGGAAAGCCATTCACAGACCACATGACATTCCCAATCACGAACACAACTCGCTCTACAAAAGACGCCAAACGTACAACACACAAGGACGCACTCCAAGCACACAACACCCAACACAGAAACACCCACAACCGCACCAGCCACCCAGCACTCCACAGAGAAATAGACACAGAACACACACTACAAACAACAAAGTACCCAAACTGCACACATCACATGCACAAAAGTCACAACACAGAAAGAACACAACACCCAGGAAACACACACACAACCACATAAACACCGCCACGCACATTAAACCAGCAGATCACAGACTTCAAAGAGAAAATCACATAATAACACAGCACGCAAAATGTAACACAACGCAGAATACGCACAGAATCACACAACAAACACCACAAAACACACCCTACCGTGGACACAAAAGACAAACAGCGCACTTCACACATCACACAAAACCCAACAAACACAAAACACATCACAGGAAGATGCACAACACAAACATCGCACACACGACACGCACATTGAAAGTATCACATCAATACATTACCACATGCAAAATCATACACAAATCAGAGAACACTACGTCACGCAACACACAGAAGCATCACACACAAATTAAGCATCACAACTCATGGCACACACGACACCCTGCATTGACAGCACAACACACAGACCGACGCGACCACTACATACCACACATAAAGCCACACACAACACACACTCGAGGAATAACCACAACAAACACAAGTAAACAACCACAAACACAAAGATATGGAGAACACACACAAACTCAACACGCAAACAGCACAACATTTGAAACAACATACACCACGAACATCAGAGGACATAAAGGCACCCAATTCTCACAAACCACATTTAACCGTGTACACACCCCACACTCAACGAGGCACACCACACAAGCAAAACCACATACAGATAGCACATCTCACCTCACACCCATAACAACCAATCACACACACAACCTCTCAAACACAGCCAAACACGTACCACAATCACACACGCAAAACACACACAACACATACAAAACCACACGCAAAACACACAACCAACAATTAACGCACGTAGCACACACTGCACACACTACACACCCCACACACAACGCACACAGACACCCCACACGCGGGCACCACTACACGATGCACACACACACACAGAACTCAAAAGGTAACAACACAACTGTCACAGGGCACACAACAGACGCTACAGAGCACATGTTTCTCATAAAACACACAAATCACATTTGCGAGAGTACATGCAGCACACACAATGGGGCACACTAAACAAGCACAACCACCCACGGACAACATATCTCACATCACAAACATAACAACCACACACACTCAACCACTCAAACACAACCACACACAAATCACAATCACACACGCAAAACGCACACAACACTCACAAAGCCATAGGCCAAACACACATAACCAACAGAGAAGACAAACAGCACACATTTCACCCACTACACGCTACACGCACAACCACGCACAGGGACAACACACATACATCCTCACACAGGAGCACAACGCAGAACACACACACAGCACAGGAACATGCTACACAATAGTCAGAGCACACACACACCACTCCCTTCAAGGTGCAAAGCTGCTCACAATGCACACGAAAATCATTGCACAGACTACGTACTGCACACACCAAGAGACATACTAAACAAGCACAACCACACACGGTCAACACATCTCACATCATGTGCATAACTCAAACAGCCAGACACACACACAACCTCTCTAACAGATCACACAAGTCACAATCACGCACACAAAACTGACACAACACATACAAATCCACACACAAGTGACGAAAACACATGCAACACACATATGATGCGCCACACACAGCACACACAACCGCAAGCATACAGTACAGAGCACACGCAGACATCACGAACCAAAACCCACAAACACACACAGAACAAACACATGCACACAACACGTGCGACACAAGGCTAAATCAACATCACACACACAACACTCAAATCACACAGACCAGCCAACATCTACCCAGTACGTGACACACAGAAGGCATATAGACAGCGCTCACACACAACCCAGAACACTGTACATAACACAACAGACCAAAGAAAGATCAGACACATTTCACACTACACAATAGACTGGAAGCCACACACCAAACACAAAACGTGTACAACGGTCAACAGATGAACCTATACCACACATATGGCATATAAAATAGACACAACACGGACAACACACAACAACACACAGGAAAGAAGCGAGACCCACAGACCATAGATAACACAACGCAAAACACACAAGAACACAGCACACACAGCGGACCAGAACAGAGAATACACACAGAATCACAAGAAAACACCACAAATCACTCACTGCCGAATACCAAAATCACATAGAGCACACCACACGCACAACAAACCCAAAAAACACAAAAAGAGATCAGGTGCTTAGCCTTCTACTGCCATGTTAACTAAGTTTTCTGTATCACATAGGAGCAAGTTGCATGTAAGGGGAAACTAGCATCGTATTCGCTCAGGGAAGGTCTCCTCAGTGCACGGTGGACTGTTTCTCCAGCAGAGTCTGGCATAAGGCTCTCCTGCAGCAGTTCCTGACACTTTACGACAAAGGCATCTTCAGGGCTATGCTTTTACTCACCAGGACACTCCGGTTCTGTGCGTCCTCTTTGTAGCACCCCCAGGAAACAAGGATCTCCCGGATGATTCCAAACCTGTGGAGAAAACAGACAAGCACGAAAGGCTTTCTTCAGTGTGCTTGAATGCAGAGGTCTAAGGACTGCCCTTAAGCATTTCGCTTTAGAAACATGGCAAAGGATTCTTTCTCCCTGCAGATCACAAAGAGAGAGCCGTGCTGCACATGGTTTGTTCAGGCTGATAAAGGTCTGGCCCGGAGAAGAGCTTTGTTCTGATGAAAAGATGATCAGCTGAAGGAGCCCCAACAGCATCTTCCCTTAAACCTAGTTGCAAGTCCTATTCACAGCACACGAATCTCTTGGAAGTAAGGTGCATTCAGAGAGGACACCATGCCCACCTACGTTTGGCCATTCCACTCTGTGTGAGTTAGGAGAAAGTCACTGAGAGTGTTAGATCGTGAAGTTAGAGCTCAGTTAGCCCAGAACAATTTCCATTGCAGGTTCGAATGAAGCTTCCCTAGGCATAAAGAGGAGCTTACTTGACAGAGGCTCCTGGTGCTGCCTGCTTTTCACCTTTTGAACAGAACGCCTGTCCGTCCTGCTTCAATGCTGTGCGGAAAGCAACTTGCTCTGCCTCCTCACCTGAGGCTGGGCAGAAGACCTCTTCACAGTATCCTTGTGCCTGGGAGTACAAGTATATATAAGAAGCTCGCCTTGACACAGCAGTGCTTAGCTGTCAGTCCGGACATGTCTGAGCAGCAAATCACTTGGACTGAGACGGCCTCAGAGCCTTCTCTGCAGGACAGCAGCTCTGAGGCATAGGGCCCATCCGCCACCAGGCTTTGGAGAAGCTTGCGCGCACCTCTTGCTGACATGATGCTGGGGGACTGAAGCCAATGTGCACTTAGTTTTCAAAGCTCAGACTGTGGCACGGGAGATCGGCTTACATACCCCACAGACCAACCTGGGCCTCTCTGACGCAGCCCGGTAGTAGCAGAAAAATGCGACGTTCAAAACTTCCAAGCTAAAGTCACTGTATGCAGGCATATTTCTGACAGCCGTGCTTCCTCTGCCAGGCTTCACGTTAATGGCCACACAGGCGAGTGTCCGCTGTTCAGCATAAGGGAGTTCTACACAGCAGACTTCACTCAGGCGCTTTGGGTGCAGACACCACAGGACAGACACGGAAAGCTCATTGCAAGCTCAGTTTCAGCATCCACTGCAAAGACTTCAATGATTCCTTGAATGGGGCATCCTGCACTGCTTTCTTTCACCCACGTAAGCTGAATCCAACGCTGACTTGCCTCCACTGCTGTTATTTCGAAGCATCTTGTTCTGCAACTTCCCGTGTGGCTAGGGCTAAGGCCTATTCGAAGCCCACTTACATCCTTGACATAGAGGGCGTACAGAGAAGACCGCCTTCTGCTGCAAAGTTTACTGTTTTCCATATCACATAGGAGCAAATTGCATGCACGGCGAAAGCAGCCTAGTATTCTCTCAGGGACGGTCTCCTCAGTGCACGGTGGATTGTTTCCCCAGCAAAGTCCGGCATAAGGCTCTCCTGCAGGAGTTTCTGGCTCTTTACTACAAAGGCATCTTCAGAGCATTGCTATTAAAGGGACGAGGCGGCTCTTTGCATCCTCTTCTATCGCCCTCAGGAAACAAGATCCCACCCCCACCCCCAGTGGTTTACGAACCTGTGGAGAAAACGGACAAGCATGAGAGGCTATCTCCAGTGTGCTTGAATGCAGAAGTCTCTCAACACCCGGACAGCACAGCACACTGAACATCAAACCCCACACACACTGAGAACGTAACTGCACACAATACACTTGAAGCACGGTTCTCAGAGAGAACACGACACACATAGTGAGGCTCACTGACCAAGCATGACCACACACAGTACGCACATCACAAACTACCCTCATTACTCGAACAGCCAACCACACACCCAACCTGTCAAACACAACCACACACGAATCACAATCACACATGCAAAACGCACACCACACATACAACACATACGAAGCCACATGCAAAAAACACACACACCACAACAAAAAGAACACCGAATTTTTGCAACACACATTTCACACTCTACACACATCACTCCAATCACACATAAAGCATACAGCCCACAGAGCCTCACAGAATGGGCAATGCCAACCGCGCAACACATGCACAAAGCATATCAGTCGTGACACACAATTACTATATCACACAACTTGCAAAACACAGATCACACAACACCCGCGCAATATGCAGCACACAGAGAACAATACACTCAACACAAACACAAATCACAGAACAGCACATCACACAACACACACAAGCGTCACACACAGAAATTAAAATCACATCTCACAAAAAACACAACGCCCTGCATTAACAGTGCAACACACACAGAACAACGCAAACACCACATGCCACACATAGAGCCACACACGGCACACACTCAAGCAACAACCACAACACACACAACAAAACACCCACAAACGCATACATAGAGTACACACAGAACCTCTCAACACGCACACAGCACAACGTAGAGTACAACACACACCGCAAACAACACAGGACGTTAAAGCACACAATTCACAAGAACCACAGTTAGTGAGTACGCACAACACACACAATGTTGCACACTACACAAGCACAACTGCACAAAGACAACACATCTCACATCACACCCGTAACTCAACCCAACAAACATAACAGCCTCTCAAACACAGCCAAACACAAATCACAGTACACATACAAAACCACATGCAAAACGCACAACCCACAGAAGCCCACATAGCACACATTTCACCCACTACAAGCCACACACACTATCATGCTCAGACACCCCACACTCATATGCACGCCCGAGCTGCACTGTGCAAAACGCACACGCACAAGAGCCAAACTGGAACAGCACAAGTCACAAGACACACACCAGACACATCCAGGCACAGAATCGCTCACAACACACACGAACCACATTTCACAGAGTACACACAGCACACACAATGAGGCACACTAAACAAGCACAACTACACGGAGACAACACATTTCACATCACACACATAACAAGCAAACACCCACACAACCTCTCAAACACAACCACGCAGAAATCACACTCACAGACGCAAAGCACACACCACACAAAACACATGCCAAATGACATGCAAAAACTACACAACCACAGAAACAACACCGAATTTATGAAACACAGTTCACACACTACACACTTCACGCAAAACACACAGAAAACATACAGCACACAGAGCCTCACAGAACACACAATGCAAAGCGCACAACATATATACGAAGCATATCCGACACAACACACAACATCCCACACAACACATAAAATACACAGATGACACCACGCACATAGTACACAAAACAGATAAGAGCACACACAACACGCATGCAACTTAGAGCACAATACGGTGCACATCACGCAACGCACGTGCGGTCACATCCCACATTTAACATGAAACGGAAAGCCATTCACAGACCACATGACATTCCCAATCACGAACACAACTCGCTCTACAAAAGACGCCAAACGTACAACACACAAGGACGCACTCCAAGCACACAACACCCAACACAGAAACACCCACAACCGCACCAGCCACCCAGCACTCCACAGAGAAATAGACACAGAACACACACTACAAACAACAAAGTACCCAAACTGCACACATCACATGCACAAAAGTCACAACACAGAAAGAACACAACACCCAGGAAACACACACACAACCACATAAACACCGCCACGCACATTAAACCAGCAGATCACAGACTTCAAAGAGAAAATCACATAATAACACAGCACGCAAAATGTAACACAACGCAGAATACGCACAGAATCACACAACAAACACCACAAAACACACCCTACCGTGGACACAAAAGACAAACAGCGCACTTCACACATCACACAAAACCCAACAAACACAAAACACATCACAGGAAGATGCACAACACAAACATCGCACACACGACACGCACATTGAAAGTATCACATCAATACATTACCACATGCAAAATCATACACAAATCAGAGAACACTACGTCACGCAACACACAGAAGCATCACACACAAATTAAGCATCACAACTCATGGCACACACGACACCCTGCATTGACAGCACAACACACAGACCGACGCGACCACTACATACCACACATAAAGCCACACACAACACACACTCGAGGAATAACCACAACAAACACAAGTAAACAACCACAAACACAAAGATATGGAGAACACACACAAACTCAACACGCAAACAGCACAACATTTGAAACAACATACACCACGAACATCAGAGGACATAAAGGCACCCAATTCTCACAAACCACATTTAACCGTGTACACACCCCACACTCAACGAGGCACACCACACAAGCAAAACCACATACAGATAGCACATCTCACCTCACACCCATAACAACCAATCACACACACAACCTCTCAAACACAGCCAAACACGTACCACAATCACACACGCAAAACACACACAACACATACAAAACCACACGCAAAACACACAACCAACAATTAACGCACGTAGCACACACTGCACACACTACACACCCCACACACAACGCACACAGACACCCCACACGCGGGCACCACTACACGATGCACACACACACACAGAACTCAAAAGGTAACAACACAACTGTCACAGGGCACACAACAGACGCTACAGAGCACATGTTTCTCATAAAACACACAAATCACATTTGCGAGAGTACATGCAGCACACACAATGGGGCACACTAAACAAGCACAACCACCCACGGACAACATATCTCACATCACAAACATAACAACCACACACACTCAACCACTCAAACACAACCACACACAAATCACAATCACACACGCAAAACGCACACAACACTCACAAAGCCATAGGCCAAACACACATAACCAACAGAGAAGACAAACAGCACACATTTCACCCACTACACGCTACACGCACAACCACGCACAGGGACAACACACATACATCCTCACACAGGAGCACAACGCAGAACACACACACAGCACAGGAACATGCTACACAATAGTCAGAGCACACACACACCACTCCCTTCAAGGTGCAAAGCTGCTCACAATGCACACGAAAATCATTGCACAGACTACGTACTGCACACACCAAGAGACATACTAAACAAGCACAACCACACACGGTCAACACATCTCACATCATGTGCATAACTCAAACAGCCAGACACACACACAACCTCTCTAACAGATCACACAAGTCACAATCACGCACACAAAACTGTCACAACACATACAAATCCACACACAAGTGACGAAAACACATGCAACACACATATGATGCGCCACACACAGCACACACAACCGCAAGCATACAGTACAGAGCACACGCAGACATCACGAACCAAAACCCACAAACACACACAGAACAAACACATGCACACAACACGTGCGACACAAGGCTAAATCAACATCACACACACAACACTCAAATCACACAGACCAGCCAACATCTACCCAGTACGTGACACACAGAAGGCATATAGACAGCGCTCACACACAACCCAGAACACTGTACATAACACAACAGACCAAAGAAAGATCAGACACATTTCACACTACACAATAGACTGGAAGCCACACACCAAACACAAAACGTGTACAACGGTCAACAGATGAACCTATACCACACATATGGCATATAAAATAGACACAACACGGACAACACACAACAACACACAGGAAAGAAGCGAGACCCACAGACCATAGATAACACAACGCAAAACACACAAGAACACAGCACACACAGCGGACCAGAACAGAGAATACACACAGAATCACAAGAAAACACCACAAATCACTCACTGCCGAATACCAAAATCACATAGAGCACACCACACGCACAACAAACCCAAAAAACACAAAAAGAGATCAGGTGCTTAGCCTTCTACTGCCATGTTAACTAAGTTTTCTGTATCACATAGGAGCAAGTTGCATGTAAGGGGAAACTAGCATCGTATTCGCTCAGGGAAGGTCTCCTCAGTGCACGGTGGACTGTTTCTCCAGCAGAGTCTGGCATAAGGCTCTCCTGCAGCAGTTCCTGACACTTTACGACAAAGGCATCTTCAGGGCTATGCTTTTACTCACCAGGACACTCCGGTTCTGTGCGTCCTCTTTGTAGCACCCCCAGGAAACAAGGATCTCCCGGATGATTCCAAACCTGTGGAGAAAACAGACAAGCACGAAAGGCTTTCTTCAGTGTGCTTGAATGCAGAGGTCTAAGGACTGCCCTTAAGCATTTCGCTTTAGAAACATGGCAAAGGATTCTTTCTCCCTGCAGATCACAAAGAGAGAGCCGTGCTGCACATGGTTTGTTCAGGCTGATAAAGGTCTGGCCCGGAGAAGAGCTTTGTTCTGATGAAAAGATGATCAGCTGAAGGAGCCCCAACAGCATCTTCCCTTAAACCTAGTTGCAAGTCCTATTCACAGCACACGAATCTCTTGGAAGTAAGGTGCATTCAGAGAGGACACCATGCCCACCTACGTTTGGCCATTCCACTCTGTGTGAGTTAGGAGAAAGTCACTGAGAGTGTTAGATCGTGAAGTTAGAGCTCAGTTAGCCCAGAACAATTTCCATTGCAGGTTCGAATGAAGCTTCCCTAGGCATAAAGAGGAGCTTACTTGACAGAGGCTCCTGGTGCTGCCTGCTTTTCACCTTTTGAACAGAACGCCTGTCCGTCCTGCTTCAATGCTGTGCGGAAAGCAACTTGCTCTGCCTCCTCACCTGAGGCTGGGCAGAAGACCTCTTCACAGTATCCTTGTGCCTGGGAGTACAAGTATATATAAGAAGCTCGCCTTGACACAGCAGTGCTTAGCTGTCAGTCCGGACATGTCTGAGCAGCAAATCACTTGGACTGAGACGGCCTCAGAGCCTTCTCTGCAGGACAGCAGCTCTGAGGCATAGGGCCCATCCGCCACCAGGCTTTGGAGAAGCTTGCGCGCACCTCTTGCTGACATGATGCTGGGGGACTGAAGCCAATGTGCACTTAGTTTTCAAAGCTCAGACTGTGGCACGGGAGATCGGCTTACATACCCCACAGACCAACCTGGGCCTCTCTGATGCAGCCCGGTAGTAGCAGAAAAATGCGACGTTCAAAACTTCCAAGCTAAAGTCACTGTATGCAGGCATATTTCTGACAGCCGTGCTTCCTCTGCCAGGCTTCACGTTAATGGCCACACAGGCGAGTGTCCGCTGTTCAGCATAAGGGAGTTCTACACAGCAGACTTCACTCAGGCGCTTTGGGTGCAGACACCACAGGACAGACACGGAAAGCTCATTGCAAGCTCAGTTTCAGCATCCACTGCAAAGACTTCAATGATTCCTTGAATGGGGCATCCTGCACTGCTTTCTTTCACCCACGTAAGCTGAATCCAACGCTGACTTGCCTCCACTGCTGTTATTTCGAAGCATCTTGTTCTGCAACTTCCCGTGTGGCTAGGGCTAAGGCCTATTCGAAGCCCACTTACATCCTTGACATAGAGGGCGTACAGAGAAGACCGCCTTCTGCTGCAAAGTTTACTGTTTTCCATATCACATAGGAGCAAATTGCATGCACGGCGAAAGCAGCCTAGTATTCTCTCAGGGACGGTCTCCTCAGTGCACGGTGGATTGTTTCCCCAGCAAAGTCCGGCATAAGGCTCTCCTGCAGGAGTTTCTGGCTCTTTACTACAAAGGCATCTTCAGAGCATTGCTATTAAAGGGACGAGGCGGCTCTTTGCATCCTCTTCTATCGCCCTCAGGAAACAAGATCCCACCCCCACCCCCAGTGGTTTACGAACCTGTGGAGAAAACGGACAAGCATGAGAGGCTATCTCCAGTGTGCTTGAATGCAGAAGTCTCTCAACACCCGGACAGCACAGCACACTGAACATCAAACCCCACACACACTGAGAACGTAACTGCACACAATACACTTGAAGCACGGTTCTCAGAGAGAACACGACACACATAGTGAGGCTCACTGACCAAGCATGACCACACACAGTACGCACATCACAAACTACCCTCATTACTCGAACAGCCAACCACACACCCAACCTGTCAAACACAACCACACACGAATCACAATCACACATGCAAAACGCACACCACACATACAACACATACGAAGCCACATGCAAAAAACACACACACCACAACAAAAAGAACACCGAATTTTTGCAACACACATTTCACACTCTACACACATCACTCCAATCACACATAAAGCATACAGCCCACAGAGCCTCACAGAATGGGCAATGCCAACCGCGCAACACATGCACAAAGCATATCAGTCGTAACACACAATTACTATATCACACAACTTGCAAAACACAGATCACACAACACCCGTGCAATATGCAGCACACAGAGAACAATACACTCAACACAAACACAAATCACAGAACAGCACATCACACAACACACACAAGCGTCACACACAGAAATTAAAATCACATCTCACAAAAAACACAACGCCCTGCATTAACAGTGCAACACACACAGAACAACGCAAACACCACATGCCACACATAGAGCCACACACGGCACACACTCAAGCAACAACCACAACACACACAACAAAACACCCACAAACGCATACATAGAGTACACACAGAACCTCTCAACACGCACACAGCACAACGTAGAGTACAACACACACCGCAAACAACACAGGACGTTAAAGCACACAATTCACAAGAACCACAGTTAGTGAGTACGCACAACACACACAATGTTGCACACTACACAAGCACAACTGCACAAAGACAACACATCTCACATCACACCCGTAACTCAACCCAACAAACATAACAGCCTCTCAAACACAGCCAAACACAAATCACAGTACACATACAAAACCACATGCAAAACGCACAACCCACAGAAGCCCACATAGCACACATTTCACCCACTACAAGCCACACACACTATCATGCTCAGACACCCCACACTCATATGCACGCCCGAGCTGCACTGTGCAAAACGCACACGCACAAGAGCCAAACTGGAACAGCACAAGTCACAAGACACACACCAGACACATCCAGGCACAGAATCGCTCACAACACACACGAACCACATTTCACAGAGTACACACAGCACACACAATGAGGCACACTAAACAAGCACAACTACACGCAGACAACACATTTCACATCACACACATAACAAGCAAACACCCACACAACCTCTCAAACACAACCACGCAGAAATCACACTCACAGACGCAAAGCACACACCACACAAAACACATGCCAAATGACATGCAAAAACTACACAACCACAGAAACAACACCGAATTTATGAAACACAGTTCACACACTACACACTTCACGCAAAACACACAGAAAACATACAGCACACAGAGCCTCACAGAACACACAGTGCAAAGCGCACAACATATATACGAAGCATATCCGACACAACACACAACATCCCACACAACACATAAAATACACAGATGACACCACGCACATAGTACACAAAACAGATAAGAGCACACACAACACGCATGCAACTTAGAGCACAATACGGTGCACATCACGCAACGCACGTGCGGTCACATCCCACATTTAACATGAAACGGAAAGCCATTCACAGACCACATGACATTCCCAATCACGAACACAACTCGCTCTACAAAAGACGCCAAACGTACAACACACAAGGACGCACTCCAAGCACACAACACCCAACACAGAAACACCCACAACCGCACCAGCCACCCAGCACTCCACAGAGAAATAGACACAGAACACACACTACAAACAACAAAGTACCCAAACTGCACACATCACATGCACAAAAGTCACAACACAGAAAGAACACAACACCCAGGAAACACACACACAACCACATAAACACCGCCACGCACATTAAACCAGCAGATCACAGACTTCAAAGAGAAAATCACATAATAACACAGCACGCAAAATGTAACACAACGCAGAATACGCACAGAATCACACAACAAACACCACAAAACACACCCTACCGTGGACACAAAAGACAAACAGCGCACTTCACACATCACACAAAACCCAACAAACACAAAACACATCACAGGAAGATGCACAACACAAACATCGCACACACGACACGCACATTGAAAGTATCACATCAATACATTACCACATGCAAAATCATACACAAATCAGAGAACACTACGTCACGCAACACACAGAAGCATCACACACAAATTAAGCATCACAACTCATGGCACACACGACACCCTGCATTGACAGCACAACACACAGACCGACGCGACCACTACATACCACACATAAAGCCACACACAACACACACTCGAGGAATAACCACAACAAACACAAGTAAACAACCACAAACACAAAGATATGGAGAACACACACAAACTCAACACGCAAACAGCACAACATTTGAAACAACATACACCACGAACATCAGAGGACATAAAGGCACCCAATTCTCACAAACCACATTTAACCGTGTACACACCCCACACTCAACGAGGCACACCACACAAGCAAAACCACATACAGATAGCACATCTCACCTCACACCCATAACAACCAATCACACACACAACCTCTCAAACACAGCCAAACACGTACCACAATCACACACGCAAAACACACACAACACATACAAAACCACACGCAAAACACACAACCAACAATTAACGCACGTAGCACACACTGCACACACTACACACCCCACACACAACGCACACAGACACCCCACACGCGGGCACCACTACACGATGCACACACACACACAGAACTCAAAAGGTAACAACACAACTGTCACAGGGCACACAACAGACGCTACAGAGCACATGTTTCTCATAAAACACACAAATCACATTTGCGAGAGTACATGCAGCACACACAATGGGGCACACTAAACAAGCACAACCACCCACGGACAACATATCTCACATCACAAACATAACAACCACACACACTCAACCACTCAAACACAACCACACACAAATCACAATCACACACGCAAAACGCACACAACACTCACAAAGCCATAGGCCAAACACACATAACCAACAGAGAAGACAAACAGCACACATTTCACCCACTACACGCTACACGCACAACCACGCACAGGGACAACACACATACATCCTCACACAGGAGCACAACGCAGAACACACACACAGCACAGGAACATGCTACACAATAGTCAGAGCACACACACACCACTCCCTTCAAGGCGCAAAGCTGCTCACAATGCACACGAAAATCATTGCACAGACTACGTACTGCACACACCAAGAGACATACTAAACAAGCACAACCACACACGGTCAACACATCTCACATCATGTGCATAACTCAAACAGCCAGACACACACACAACCTCTCTAACAGATCACACAAGTCACAATCACGCACACAAAACTGACACAACACATACAAATCCACACACAAGTGACGAAAACACATGCAACACACATATGATGCGCCACACACAGCACACACAACCGCAAGCATACAGTACAGAGCACACGCAGACATCACGAACCAAAACCCACAAACACACACAGAACAAACACATGCACACAACACGTGCGACACAAGGCTAAATCAACATCACACACACAACACTCAAATCACACAGACCAGCCAACATCTACCCAGTACGTGACACACAGAAGGCATATAGACAGCGCTCACACACAACCCAGAACACTGTACATAACACAACAGACCAAAGAAAGATCAGACACATTTCACACTACACAATAGACTGGAAGCCACACACCAAACACAAAACGTGTACAACGGTCAACAGATGAACCTATACCACACATATGGCATATAAAATAGACACAACACGGACAACACACAACAACACACAGGAAAGAAGCGAGACCCACAGACCATAGATAACACAACGCAAAACACACAAGAACACAGCACACACAGCGGACCAGAACAGAGAATACACACAGAATCACAAGAAAACACCACAAATCACTCACTGCCGAATACCAAAATCACATAGAGCACACCACACGCACAACAAACCCAAAAAACACAAAAAGAGATCAGGTGCTTAGCCTTCTACTGCCATGTTAACTAAGTTTTCTGTATCACATAGGAGCAAGTTGCATGTAAGGGGAAACTAGCATCGTATTCGCTCAGGGAAGGTCTCCTCAGTGCACGGTGGACTGTTTCTCCAGCAGAGTCTGGCATAAGGCTCTCCTGCAGCAGTTCCTGACACTTTACGACAAAGGCATCTTCAGGGCTATGCTTTTACTCACCAGGACACTCCGGTTCTGTGCGTCCTCTTTGTAGCACCCCCAGGAAACAAGGATCTCCCGGATGATTCCAAACCTGTGGAGAAAACAGACAAGCACGAAAGGCTTTCTTCAGTGTGCTTGAATGCAGAGGTCTAAGGACTGCCCTTAAGCATTTCGCTTTAGAAACATGGCAAAGGATTCTTTCTCCCTGCAGATCACAAAGAGAGAGCCGTGCTGCACATGGTTTGTTCAGGCTGATAAAGGTCTGGCCCGGAGAAGAGCTTTGTTCTGATGAAAAGATGATCAGCTGAAGGAGCCCCAACAGCATCTTCCCTTAAACCTAGTTGCAAGTCCTATTCACAGCACACGAATCTCTTGGAAGTAAGGTGCATTCAGAGAGGACACCATGCCCACCTACGTTTGGCCATTCCACTCTGTGTGAGTTAGGAGAAAGTCACTGAGAGTGTTAGATCGTGAAGTTAGAGCTCAGTTAGCCCAGAACAATTTCCATTGCAGGTTCGAATGAAGCTTCCCTAGGCATAAAGAGGAGCTTACTTGACAGAGGCTCCTGGTGCTGCCTGCTTTTCACCTTTTGAACAGAACGCCTGTCCGTCCTGCTTCAATGCTGTGCGGAAAGCAACTTGCTCTGCCTCCTCACCTGAGGCTGGGCAGAAGACCTCTTCACAGTATCCTTGTGCCTGGGAGTACAAGTATATATAAGAAGCTCGCCTTGACACAGCAGTGCTTAGCTGTCAGTCCGGACATGTCTGAGCAGCAAATCACTTGGACTGAGACGGCCTCAGAGCCTTCTCTGCAGGACAGCAGCTCTGAGGCATAGGGCCCATCCGCCACCAGGCTTTGGAGAAGCTTGCGCGCACCTCTTGCTGACATGATGCTGGGGGACTGAAGCCAATGTGCACTTAGTTTTCAAAGCTCAGACTGTGGCACGGGAGATCGGCTTACATACCCCACAGACCAACCTGGGCCTCTCTGACGCAGCCCGGTAGTAGCAGAAAAATGCGACGTTCAAAACTTCCAAGCTAAAGTCACTGTATGCAGGCATATTTCTGACAGCCGTGCTTCCTCTGCCAGGCTTCACGTTAATGGCCACACAGGCGAGTGTCCGCTGTTCAGCATAAGGGAGTTCTACACAGCAGACTTCACTCAGGCGCTTTGGGTGCAGACACCACAGGACAGACACGGAAAGCTCATTGCAAGCTCAGTTTCAGCATCCACTGCAAAGACTTCAATGATTCCTTGAATGGGGCATCCTGCACTGCTTTCTTTCACCCACGTAAGCTGAATCCAACGCTGACTTGCCTCCACTGCTGTTATTTCGAAGCATCTTGTTCTGCAACTTCCCGTGTGGCTAGGGCTAAGGCCTATTCGAAGCCCACTTACATCCTTGACATAGAGGGCGTACAGAGAAGACCGCCTTCTGCTGCAAAGTTTACTGTTTTCCATATCACATAGGAGCAAATTGCATGCACGGCGAAAGCAGCCTAGTATTCTCTCAGGGACGGTCTCCTCAGTGCACGGTGGATTGTTTCCCCAGCAAAGTCCGGCATAAGGCTCTCCTGCAGGAGTTTCTGGCTCTTTACTACAAAGGCATCTTCAGAGCATTGCTATTAAAGGGACGAGGCGGCTCTTTGCATCCTCTTCTATCGCCCTCAGGAAACAAGATCCCACCCCCACCCCCAGTGGTTTACGAACCTGTGGAGAAAACGGACAAGCATGAGAGGCTATCTCCAGTGTGCTTGAATGCAGAAGTCTCTCAACACCCGGACAGCACAGCACACTGAACATCAAACCCCACACACACTGAGAACGTAACTGCACACAATACACTTGAAGCACGGTTCTCAGAGAGAACACGACACACATAGTGAGGCTCACTGACCAAGCATGACCACACACAGTACGCACATCACAAACTACCCTCATTACTCGAACAGCCAACCACACACCCAACCTGTCAAACACAACCACACACGAATCACAATCACACATGCAAAACGCACACCACACATACAACACATACGAAGCCACATGCAAAAAACACACACACCACAACAAAAAGAACACCGAATTTTTGCAACACACATTTCACACTCTACACACATCACTCCAATCACACATAAAGCATACAGCCCACAGAGCCTCACAGAATGGGCAATGCCAACCGCGCAACACATGCACAAAGCATATCAGTCGTAACACACAATTACTATATCACACAACTTGCAAAACACAGATCACACAACACCCGCGCAATATGCAGCACACAGAGAACAATACACTCAACACAAACACAAATCACAGAACAGCACATCACACAACACACACAAGCGTCACACACAGAAATTAAAATCACATCTCACAAAAAACACAACGCCCTGCATTAACAGTGCAACACACACAGAACAACGCAAACACCACATGCCACACATAGAGCCACACACGGCACACACTCAAGCAACAACCACAACACACACAACAAAACACCCACAAACGCATACATAGAGTACACACAGAACCTCTCAACACGCACACAGCACAACGTAGAGTACAACACACACCGCAAACAACACAGGACGTTAAAGCACACAATTCACAAGAACCACAGTTAGTGAGTATGCACAACACACACAATGTTGCACACTACACAAGCACAACTGCACAAAGACAACACATCTCACATCACACCCGTAACTCAACCCAACAAACATAACAGCCTCTCAAACACAGCCAAACACAAATCACAGTACACATACAAAACCACATGCAAAACGCACAACCCACAGAAGCCCACATAGCACACATTTCACCCACTACAAGCCACACACACTATCATGCTCAGACACCCCACACTCATATGCACGCCCGAGCTGCACTGTGCAAAACGCACACGCACAAGAGCCAAACTGGAACAGCACAAGTCACAAGACACACACCAGACACATCCAGGCACAGAATCGCTCACAACACACACGAACCACATTTCACAGAGTACACACAGCACACACAATGAGGCACACTAAACAAGCACAACTACACGCAGACAACACATTTCACATCACACACATAACAAGCAAACACCCACACAACCTCTCAAACACAACCACGCAGAAATCACACTCACAGACGCAAAGCACACACCACACAAAACACATGCCAAATGACATGCAAAAACTACACAACCACAGAAACAACACCGAATTTATGAAACACAGTTCACACACTACACACTTCACGCAAAACACACAGAAAACATACAGCACACAGAGCCTCACAGAACACACAGTGCAAAGCGCACAACATATATACGAAGCATATCCGACACAACACACAACATCCCACACAACACATAAAATACACAGATGACACCACGCACATAGTACGCAAAACAGATAAGAGCACACACAACACGCATGCAACTTAGAGCACAATACGGTGCACATCACGCAACGCACGTGCGGTCACATCCCACATTTAACATGAAACGGAAAGCCATTCACAGACCACATGACATTCCCAATCACGAACACAACTCGCTCTACAAAAGACGCCAAACGTACAACACACAAGGACGCACTCCAAGCACACAACACCCAACACAGAAACACCCACAACCGCACCAGCCACCCAGCACTCCACAGAGAAATAGACACAGAACACACACTACAAACAACAAAGTACCCAAACTGCACACATCACATGCACAAAAGTCACAACACAGAAAGAACACAACACCCAGGAAACACACACACAACCACATAAACACCGCCACGCACATTAAACCAGCAGATCACAGACTTCAAAGAGAAAATCACATAATAACACAGCACGCAAAATGTAACACAACGCAGAATACGCACAGAATCACACAACAAACACCACAAAACACACCCTACCGTGGACACAAAAGACAAACAGCGCACTTCACACATCACACAAAACCCAACAAACACAAAACACATCACAGGAAGATGCACAACACAAACATCGCACACACGACACGCACATTGAAAGTATCACATCAATACATTACCACATGCAAAATCATACACAAATCAGAGAACACTACGTCACGCAACACACAGAAGCATCACACACAAATTAAGCATCACAACTCATGGCACACACGACACCCTGCATTGACAGCACAACACACAGACCGACGCGACCACTACATACCACACATAAAGCCACACACAACACACACTCGAGGAATAACCACAACAAACACAAGTAAACAACCACAAACACAAAGATATGGAGAACACACACAAACTCAACACGCAAACAGCACAACATTTGAAACAACATACACCACGAACATCAGAGGACATAAAGGCACCCAATTCTCACAAACCACATTTAACCGTGTACACACCCCACACTCAACGAGGCACACCACACAAGCAAAACCACATACAGATAGCACATCTCACCTCACACCCATAACAACCAATCACACACACAACCTCTCAAACACAGCCAAACACGTACCACAATCACACACGCAAAACACACACAACACATACAAAACCACACGCAAAACACACAACCAACAATTAACGCACGTAGCACACACTGCACACACTACACACCCCACACACAACGCACACAGACACCCCACACGCGGGCACCACTACACGATGCACACACACACACAGAACTCAAAAGGTAACAACACAACTGTCACAGGGCACACAACAGACGCTACAGAGCACATGTTTCTCATAAAACACACAAATCACATTTGCGAGAGTACATGCAGCACACACAATGGGGCACACTAAACAAGCACAACCACCCACGGACAACATATCTCACATCACAAACATAACAACCACACACACTCAACCACTCAAACACAACCACACACAAATCACAATCACACACGCAAAACGCACACAACACTCACAAAGCCATAGGCCAAACACACATAACCAACAGAGAAGACAAACAGCACACATTTCACCCACTACACGCTACACGCACAACCACGCACAGGGACAACACACATACATCCTCACACAGGAGCACAACGCAGAACACACACACAGCACAGGAACATGCTACACAATAGTCAGAGCACACACACACCACTCCCTTCAAGGTGCAAAGCTGCTCACAATGCACACGAAAATCATTGCACAGACTACGTACTGCACACACCAAGAGACATACTAAACAAGCACAACCACACACGGTCAACACATCTCACATCATGTGCATAACTCAAACAGCCAGACACACACACAACCTCTCTAACAGATCACACAAGTCACAATCACGCACACAAAACTGACACAACACATACAAATCCACACACAAGTGACGAAAACACATGCAACACACATATGATGCGCCACACACAGCACACACAACCGCAAGCATACAGTACAGAGCACACGCAGACATCACGAACCAAAACCCACAAACACACACAGAACAAACACATGCACACAACACGTGCGACACAAGGCTAAATCAACATCACACACACAACACTCAAATCACACAGACCAGCCAACATCTACCCAGTACGTGACACACAGAAGGCATATAGACAGCGCTCACACACAACCCAGAACACTGTACATAACACAACAGACCAAAGAAAGATCAGACACATTTCACACTACACAATAGACTGGAAGCCACACACCAAACACAAAACGTGTACAACGGTCAACAGATGAACCTATACCACACATATGGCATATAAAATAGACACAACACGGACAACACACAACAACACACAGGAAAGAAGCGAGACCCACAGACCATAGATAACACAACGCAAAACACACAAGAACACAGCACACACAGCGGACCAGAACAGAGAATACACACAGAATCACAAGAAAACACCACAAATCACTCACTGCCGAATACCAAAATCACATAGAGCACACCACACGCACAACAAACCCAAAAAACACAAAAAGAGATCAGGTGCTTAGCCTTCTACTGCCATGTTAACTAAGTTTTCTGTATCACATAGGAGCAAGTTGCATGTAAGGGGAAACTAGCATCGTATTCGCTCAGGGAAGGTCTCCTCAGTGCACGGTGGACTGTTTCTCCAGCAGAGTCTGGCATAAGGCTCTCCTGCAGCAGTTCCTGACACTTTACGACAAAGGCATCTTCAGGGCTATGCTTTTACTCACCAGGACACTCCGGTTCTATGCGTCCTCTTTGTAGCACCCCCAGGAAACAAGGATCTCCCAGATGATTCCAAACCTGTGGAGAAAACAGACAAGCACGAAAGGCTTTCTTCAGTGTGCTTGAATGCAGAGGTCTAAGGACTGCCCTTAAGCATTTCGCTTTAGAAACATGGCAAAGGATTCTTTCTCCCTGCAGATCACAAAGAGAGAGCCGTGCTGCACATGGTTTGTCCAGGCTGATAAAGGTCTGGCCCGGAGAAGAGCTTTGTTCTGATGAAAAGATGATCAGCTGAAGGAGCCCCAACAGCATCTTCCCTTAAACCTAGTTGCAAGTCCTATTCACAGCACACGAATCTCTTGGAAGTAAGGTGCATTCAGAGAGGACACCATGCCCACCTACGTTTGGCCATTCCACTCTGTGTGAGTTAGGAGAAAGTCACTGAGAGTGTTAGATCGTGAAGTTAGAGCTCAGTTAGCCCAGAACAATTTCCATTGCAGGTTCGAATGAAGCTTCCCTAGGCATAAAGAGGAGCTTACTTGACAGAGGCTCCTGGTGCTGCCTGCTTTTCACCTTTTGAACAGAACGCCTGTCCGTCCTGCTTCAATGCTGTGCGGAAAGCAACTTGCTCTGCCTCCTCACCTGAGGCTGGGCAGAAGACCTCTTCACAGTATCCTTGTGCCTGGGAGTACAAGTATATATAAGAAGCTCGCCTTGACACAGCAGTGCTTAGCTGTCAGTCCGGACATGTCTGAGCAGCAAATCACTTGGACTGAGACGGCCTCAGAGCCTTCTCTGCAGGACAGCAGCTCTGAGGCATAGGGCCCATCCGCCACCAGGCTTTGGAGAAGCTTGCAGGCACCTCTTGCTGACATGATGCTGGGGGACTGAAGCCAATGTGCACTTAGTTTTCAAAGCTCAGACTGTGGCACGGGAGATCGGCTTACATACCCCACAGACCAACCTGGGCCTCTCTGACGCAGCCCGGTAGTAGCAGAAAAATGCGACGTTCAAAACTTCCAAGCTAAAGTCACTGTATGCAGGCATATTTCTGACAGCCGTGCTTCCTCTGCCAGGCTTCACGTTAATGGCCACACAGGCGAGTGTCCGCTGTTCAGCATAAGCGAGTTCTACACAGCAGACTTCACTCAGGCGCTTTGGGTGCAGACACCACAGGACAGACACGGAAAGCTCATTGCAAGCTCAGTTTCAGCATCCACTGCAAAGACTTCAATGATTCCTTGAATGGGGCATCCTGCACTGCTTTCTTTCACCCACGTAAGCTGAATCCAACGCTGACTTGCCTCCACTGCTGTTATTTCGAAGCATCTTGTTCTGCAACTTCCCGTGTGGCTAGGGCTAAGGCCTATTCGAAGCCCACTTACATCCTTGACATAGAGGGCGTACAGAGAAGACCGCCTTCTGCTGCAAAGTTTACTGTTTTCCATATCACATAGGAGCAAATTGCATGCACGGCGAAAGCAGCCTAGTATTCTCTCAGGGACGGTCTCCTCAGTGCACGGTGGATTGTTTCCCCAGCAAAGTCCGGCATAAGGCTCTCCTGCAGGAGTTTCTGGCTCTTTACTACAAAGGCATCTTCAGAGCATTGCTATTAAAGGGACGAGGCGGCTCTTTGCATCCTCTTCTATCGCCCTCAGGAAACAAGATCCCACCCCCACCCCCAGTGGTTTACGAACCTGTGGAGAAAACGGACAAGCATGAGAGGCTATCTCCAGTGTGCTTGAATGCAGAAGTCTCTCAACACCCGGACAGCACAGCACACTGAACATCAAACCCCACACACACTGAGAACGTAACTGCACACAATACACTTGAAGCACGGTTCTCAGAGAGAACACGACACACATAGTGAGGCTCACTGACCAAGCATGACCACACACAGTACGCACATCACAAACTACCCTCATTACTCGAACAGCCAACCACACACCCAACCTGTCAAACACAACCACACACGAATCACAATCACACATGCAAAACGCACACCACACATACAACACATACGAAGCCACATGCAAAAAACACACACACCACAACAAAAAGAACACCGAATTTTTGCAACACACATTTCACACTCTACACACATCACTCCAATCACACATAAAGCATACAGCCCACAGAGCCTCACAGAATGGGCAATGCCAACCGCGCAACACATGCACAAAGCATATCAGTCGTAACACACAATTACTATATCACACAACTTGCAAAACACAGATCACACAACACCCGCGCAATATGCAGCACACAGAGAACAATACACTCAACACAAACACAAATCACAGAACAGCACATCACACAACACACACAAGCGTCACACACAGAAATTAAAATCACATCTCACAAAAAACACAACGCCCTGCATTAACAGTGCAACACACACAGAACAACGCAAACACCACATGCCACACATAGAGCCACACACGGCACACACTCAAGCAACAACCACAACACACACAACAAAACACCCACAAACGCATACATAGAGTACACACAGAACCTCTCAACACGCACACAGCACAACGTAGAGTACAACACACACCGCAAACAACACAGGACGTTAAAGCACACAATTCACAAGAACCACAGTTAGTGAGTACGCACAACACACACAATGTTGCACACTACACAAGCACAACTGCACAAAGACAACACATCTCACATCACACCCGTAACTCAACCCAACAAACATAACAGCCTCTCAAACACAGCCAAACACAAATCACAGTACACATACAAAACCACATGCAAAACGCACAACCCACAGAAGCCCACATAGCACACATTTCACCCACTACAAGCCACACACACTATCATGCTCAGACACCCCACACTCATATGCACGCCCGAGCTGCACTGTGCAAAACGCACACGCACAAGAGCCAAACTGGAACAGCACAAGTCACAAGACACACACCAGACACATCCAGGCACAGAATCGCTCACAACACACACGAACCACATTTCACAGAGTACACACAGCACACACAATGAGGCACACTAAACAAGCACAACTACACGCAGACAACACATTTCACATCACACACATAACAAGCAAACACCCACACAACCTCTCAAACACAACCACGCAGAAATCACACTCACAGACGCAAAGCACACACCACACAAAACACATGCCAAATGACATGCAAAAACTACACAACCACAGAAACAACACCGAATTTATGAAACACAGTTCACACACTACACACTTCACGCAAAACACACAGAAAACATACAGCACACAGAGCCTCACAGAACACACAGTGCAAAGCGCACAACATATATACGAAGCATATCCGACACAACACACAACATCCCACACAACACATAAAATACACAGATGACACCACGCACATAGTACGCAAAACAGATAAGAGCACACACAACACGCATGCAACTTAGAGCACAATACGGTGCACATCACGCAACGCACGTGCGGTCACATCCCACATTTAACATGAAACGGAAAGCCATTCACAGACCACATGACATTCCCAATCACGAACACAACTCGCTCTACAAAAGACGCCAAACGTACAACACACAAGGACGCACTCCAAGCACACAACACCCAACACAGAAACACCCACAACCGCACCAGCCACCCAGCACTCCACAGAGAAATAGACACAGAACACACACTACAAACAACAAAGTACCCAAACTGCACACATCACATGCACAAAAGTCACAACACAGAAAGAACACAACACCCAGGAAACACACACACAACCACATAAACACCGCCACGCACATTAAACCAGCAGATCACAGACTTCAAAGAGAAAATCACATAATAACACAGCACGCAAAATGTAACACAACGCAGAATACGCACAGAATCACACAACAAACACCACAAAACACACCCTACCGTGGACACAAAAGACAAACAGCGCACTTCACACATCACACAAAACCCAACAAACACAAAACACATCACAGGAAGATGCACAACACAAACATCGCACACACGACACGCACATTGAAAGTATCACATCAATACATTACCACATGCAAAATCATACACAAATCAGAGAACACTACGTCACGCAACACACAGAAGCATCACACACAAATTAAGCATCACAACTCATGGCACACACGACACCCTGCATTGACAGCACAACACACAGACCGACGCGACCACTACATACCACACATAAAGCCACACACAACACACACTCGAGGAATAACCACAACAAACACAAGTAAACAACCACAAACACAAAGATATGGAGAACACACACAAACTCAACACGCAAACAGCACAACATTTGAAACAACATACACCACGAACATCAGAGGACATAAAGGCACCCAATTCTCACAAACCACATTTAACCGTGTACACACCCCACACTCAACGAGGCACACCACACAAGCAAAACCACATACAGATAGCACATCTCACCTCACACCCATAACAACCAATCACACACACAACCTCTCAAACACAGCCAAACACGTACCACAATCACACACGCAAAACACACACAACACATACAAAACCACACGCAAAACACACAACCAACAATTAACGCACGTAGCACACACTGCACACACTACACACCCCACACACAACGCACACAGACACCCCACACGCGGGCACCACTACACGATGCACACACACACACAGAACTCAAAAGGTAACAACACAACTGTCACAGGGCACACAACAGACGCTACAGAGCACATGTTTCTCATAAAACACACAAATCACATTTGCGAGAGTACATGCAGCACACACAATGGGGCACACTAAACAAGCACAACCACCCACGGACAACATATCTCACATCACAAACATAACAACCACACACACTCAACCACTCAAACACAACCACACACAAATCACAATCACACACGCAAAACGCACACAACACTCACAAAGCCATAGGCCAAACACACATAACCAACAGAGAAGACAAACAGCACACATTTCACCCACTACACGCTACACGCACAACCACGCACAGGGACAACACACATACATCCTCACACAGGAGCACAACGCAGAACACACACACAGCACAGGAACATGCTACACAATAGTCAGAGCACACACACACCACTCCCTTCAAGGTGCAAAGCTGCTCACAATGCACACGAAAATCATTGCACAGACTACGTACTGCACACACCAAGAGACATACTAAACAAGCACAACCACACACGGTCAACACATCTCACATCATGTGCATAACTCAAACAGCCAGACACACACACAACCTCTCTAACAGATCACACAAGTCACAATCACGCACACAAAACTGACACAACACATACAAATCCACACACAAGTGACGAAAACACATGCAACACACATATGATGCGCCACACACAGCACACACAACCGCAAGCATACAGTACAGAGCACACGCAGACATCACGAACCAAAACCCACAAACACACACAGAACAAACACATGCACACAACACGTGCGACACAAGGCTAAATCAACATCACACACACAACACTCAAATCACACAGACCAGCCAACATCTACCCAGTACGTGACACACAGAAGGCATATAGACAGCGCTCACACACAACCCAGAACACTGTACATAACACAACAGACCAAAGAAAGATCAGACACATTTCACACTACACAATAGACTGGAAGCCACACACCAAACACAAAACGTGTACAACGGTCAACAGATGAACCTATACCACACATATGGCATATAAAATAGACACAACACGGACAACACACAACAACACACAGGAAAGAAGCGAGACCCACAGACCATAGATAACACAACGCAAAACACACAAGAACACAGCACACACAGCGGACCAGAACAGAGAATACACACAGAATCACAAGAAAACACCACAAATCACTCACTGCCGAATACCAAAATCACATAGAGCACACCACACGCACAACAAACCCAAAAAACACAAAAAGAGATCAGGTGCTTAGCCTTCTACTGCCATGTTAACTAAGTTTTCTGTATCACATAGGAGCAAGTTGCATGTAAGGGGAAACTAGCATCGTATTCGCTCAGGGAAGGTCTCCTCAGTGCACGGTGGACTGTTTCTCCAGCAGAGTCTGGCATAAGGCTCTCCTGCAGCAGTTCCTGACACTTTACGACAAAGGCATCTTCAGGGCTATGCTTTTACTCACCAGGACACTCCGGTTCTGTGCGTCCTCTTTGTAGCACCCCCAGGAAACAAGGATCTCCCGGATGATTCCAAACCTGTGGAGAAAACAGACAAGCACGAAAGGCTTTCTTCAGTGTGCTTGAATGCAGAGGTCTAAGGACTGCCCTTAAGCATTTCGCTTTAGAAACATGGCAAAGGATTCTTTCTCCCTGCAGATCACAAAGAGAGAGCCGTGCTGCACATGGTTTGTTCAGGCTGATAAAGGTCTGGCCCGGAGAAGAGCTTTGTTCTGATGAAAAGATGATCAGCTGAAGGAGCCCCAACAGCATCTTCCCTTAAACCTAGTTGCAAGTCCTATTCACAGCACACGAATCTCTTGGAAGTAAGGTGCATTCAGAGAGGACACCATGCCCACCTACGTTTGGCCATTCCACTCTGTGTGAGTTAGGAGAAAGTCACTGAGAGTGTTAGATCGTGAAGTTAGAGCTCAGTTAGCCCAGAACAATTTCCATTGCAGGTTCGAATGAAGCTTCCCTAGGCATAAAGAGGAGCTTACTTGACAGAGGCTCCTGGTGCTGCCTGCTTTTCACCTTTTGAACAGAACGCCTGTCCGTCCTGCTTCAATGCTGTGCGGAAAGCAACTTGCTCTGCCTCCTCACCTGAGGCTGGGCAGAAGACCTCTTCACAGTATCCTTGTGCCTGGGAGTACAAGTATATATAAGAAGCTCGCCTTGACACAGCAGTGCTTAGCTGTCAGTCCGGACATGTCTGAGCAGCAAATCACTTGGACTGAGACGGCCTCAGAGCCTTCTCTGCAGGACAGCAGCTCTGAGGCATAGGGCCCATCCGCCACCAGGCTTTGGAGAAGCTTGCGCGCACCTCTTGCTGACATGATGCTGGGGGACTGAAGCCAATGTGCACTTAGTTTTCAAAGCTCAGACTGTGGCACGGGAGATCGGCTTACATACCCCACAGACCAACCTGGGCCTCTCTGACGCAGCCCGGTAGTAGCAGAAAAATGCGACGTTCAAAACTTCCAAGCTAAAGTCACTGTATGCAGGCATATTTCTGACAGCCGTGCTTCCTCTGCCAGGCTTCACGTTAATGGCCACACAGGCGAGTGTCCGCTGTTCAGCATAAGGGAGTTCTACACAGCAGACTTCACTCAGGCGCTTTGGGTGCAGACACCACAGGACAGACACGGAAAGCTCATTGCAAGCTCAGTTTCAGCATCCACTGCAAAGACTTCAATGATTCCTTGAATGGGGCATCCTGCACTGCTTTCTTTCACCCACGTAAGCTGAATCCAACGCTGACTTGCCTCCACTGCTGTTATTTCGAAGCATCTTGTTCTGCAACTTCCCGTGTGGCTAGGGCTAAGGCCTATTCGAAGCCCACTTACATCCTTGACATAGAGGGCGTACAGAGAAGACCGCCTTCTGCTGCAAAGTTTACTGTTTTCCATATCACATAGGAGCAAATTGCATGCACGGCGAAAGCAGCCTAGTATTCTCTCAGGGACGGTCTCCTCAGTGCACGGTGGATTGTTTCCCCAGCAAAGTCCGGCATAAGGCTCTCCTGCAGGAGTTTCTGGCTCTTTACTACAAAGGCATCTTCAGAGCATTGCTATTAAAGGGACGAGGCGGCTCTTTGCATCCTCTTCTATCGCCCTCAGGAAACAAGATCCCACCCCCACCCCCAGTGGTTTACGAACCTGTGGAGAAAACGGACAAGCATGAGAGGCTATCTCCAGTGTGCTTGAATGCAGAAGTCTCTCAACACCCGGACAGCACAGCACACTGAACATCAAACCCCACACACACTGAGAACGTAACTGCACACAATACACTTGAAGCACGGTTCTCAGAGAGAACACGACACACATAGTGAGGCTCACTGACCAAGCATGACCACACACAGTACGCACATCACAAACTACCCTCATTACTCGAACAGCCAACCACACACCCAACCTGTCAAACACAACCACACACGAATCACAATCACACATGCAAAACGCACACCACACATACAACACATACGAAGCCACATGCAAAAAACACACACACCACAACAAAAAGAACACCGAATTTTTGCAACACACATTTCACACTCTACACACATCACTCCAATCACACATAAAGCATACAGCCCACAGAGCCTCACAGAATGGGCAATGCCAACCGCGCAACACATGCACAAAGCATATCAGTCGTGACACACAATTACTATATCACACAACTTGCAAAACACAGATCACACAACACCCGCGCAATATGCAGCACACAGAGAACAATACACTCAACACAAACACAAATCACAGAACAGCACATCACACAACACACACAAGCGTCACACACAGAAATTAAAATCACATCTCACAAAAAACACAACGCCCTGCATTAACAGTGCAACACACACAGAACAACGCAAACACCACATGCCACACATAGAGCCACACACGGCACACACTCAAGCAACAACCACAACACACACAACAAAACACCCACAAACGCATACATAGAGTACACACAGAACCTCTCAACACGCACACAGCACAACGTAGAGTACAACACACACCGCAAACAACACAGGACGTTAAAGCACACAATTCACAAGAACCACAGTTAGTGAGTACGCACAACACACACAATGTTGCACACTACACAAGCACAACTGCACAAAGACAACACATCTCACATCACACCCGTAACTCAACCCAACAAACATAACAGCCTCTCAAACACAGCCAAACACAAATCACAGTACACATACAAAACCACATGCAAAACGCACAACCCACAGAAGCCCACATAGCACACATTTCACCCACTACAAGCCACACACACTATCATGCTCAGACACCCCACACTCATATGCACGCCCGAGCTGCACTGTGCAAAACGCACACGCACAAGAGCCAAACTGGAACAGCACAAGTCACAAGACACACACCAGACACATCCAGGCACAGAATCGCTCACAACACACACGAACCACATTTCACAGAGTACACACAGCACACACAATGAGGCACACTAAACAAGCACAACTACACGCAGACAACACATTTCACATCACACACATAACAAGCAAACACCCACACAACCTCTCAAACACAACCACGCAGAAATCACACTCACACACGCAAAGCACACACCACACAAAACACATGCCAAATGACATGCAAAAACTACACAACCACAGAAACAACACCGAATTTATGAAACACAGTTCACACACTACACACTTCACGCAAAACACACAGAAAACATACAGCACACAGAGCCTCACAGAACACACAGTGCAAAGCGCACAACATATATACGAAGCATATCCGACACAACACACAACATCCCACACAACACATAAAATACACAGATGACACCACGCACATAGTACGCAAAACAGATAAGAGCACACACAACACGCATGCAACTTAGAGCACAATACGGTGCACATCACGCAACGCACGTGCGGTCACATCCCACATTTAACATGAAACGGAAAGCCATTCACAGACCACATGACATTCCCAATCACGAACACAACTCGCTCTACAAAAGACGCCAAACGTACAACACACAAGGACGCACTCCAAGCACACAACACCCAACACAGAAACACCCACAACCGCACCAGCCACCCAGCACTCCACAGAGAAATAGACACAGAACACACACTACAAACAACAAAGTACCCAAACTGCACACATCACATGCACAAAAGTCACAACACAGAAAGAACACAACACCCAGGAAACACACACACAACCACATAAACACCGCCACGCACATTAAACCAGCAGATCACAGACTTCAAAGAGAAAATCACATAATAACACAGCACGCAAAATGTAACACAACGCAGAATACGCACAGAATCACACAACAAACACCACAAAACACACCCTACCGTGGACACAAAAGACAAACAGCGCACTTCACACATCACACAAAACCCAACAAACACAAAACACATCACAGGAAGATGCACAACACAAACATCGCACACACGACACGCACATTGAAAGTATCACATCAATACATTACCACATGCAAAATCATACACAAATCAGAGAACACTACGTCACGCAACACACAGAAGCATCACACACAAATTAAGCATCACAACTCATGGCACACACGACACCCTGCATTGACAGCACAACACACAGACCGACGCGACCACTACATACCACACATAAAGCCACACACAACACACACTCGAGGAATAACCACAACAAACACAAGTAAACAACCACAAACACAAAGATATGGAGAACACACACAAACTCAACACGCAAACAGCACAACATTTGAAACAACATACACCACGAACATCAGAGGACATAAAGGCACCCAATTCTCACAAACCACATTTAACCGTGTACACACCCCACACTCAACGAGGCACACCACACAAGCAAAACCACATACAGATAGCACATCTCACCTCACACCCATAACAACCAATCACACACACAACCTCTCAAACACAGCCAAACACGTACCACAATCACACACGCAAAACACACACAACACATACAAAACCACACGCAAAACACACAACCAACAATTAACGCACGTAGCACACACTGCACACACTACACACCCCACACACAACGCACACAGACACCCCACACGCGGGCACCACTACACGATGCACACACACACACAGAACTCAAAAGGTAACAACACAACTGTCACAGGGCACACAACAGACGCTACAGAGCACATGTTTCTCATAAAACACACAAATCACATTTGCGAGAGTACATGCAGCACACACAATGGGGCACACTAAACAAGCACAACCACCCACGGACAACATATCTCACATCACAAACATAACAACCACACACACTCAACCACTCAAACACAACCACACACAAATCACAATCACACATGCAAAACGCACACAACACTCACAAAGCCATAGGCCAAACACACATAACCAACAGAGAAGACAAACAGCACACATTTCACCCACTACACGCTACACGCACAACCACGCACAGGGACAACACACATACATCCTCACACAGGAGCACAACGCAGAACACACACACAGCACAGGAACATGCTACACAATAGTCAGAGCACACACACACCACTCCCTTCAAGGTGCAAAGCTGCTCACAATGCACACGAAAATCATTGCACAGACTACGTACTGCACACACCAAGAGACATACTAAACAAGCACAACCACACACGGTCAACACATCTCACATCATGTGCATAACTCAAACAGCCAGACACACACACAACCTCTCTAACAGATCACACAAGTCACAATCACGCACACAAAACTGACACAACACATACAAATCCACACACAAGTGACGAAAACACATGCAACACACATATGATGCGCCACACACAGCACACACAACCGCAAGCATACAGTACAGAGCACACGCAGACATCACGAACCAAAACCCACAAACACACACAGAACAAACACATGCACACAACACGTGCGACACAAGGCTAAATCAACATCACACACACAACACTCAAATCACACAGACCAGCCAACATCTACCCAGTACGTGACACACAGAAGGCATATAGACAGCGCTCACACACAACCCAGAACACTGTACATAACACAACAGACCAAAGAAAGATCAGACACATTTCACACTACACAATAGACTGGAAGCCACACACCAAACACAAAACGTGTACAACGGTCAACAGATGAACCTATACCACACATATGGCATATAAAATAGACACAACACGGACAACACACAACAACACACAGGAAAGAAGCGAGACCCACAGACCATAGATAACACAACGCAAAACACACAAGAACACAGCACACACAGCGGACCAGAACAGAGAATACACACAGAATCACAAGAAAACACCACAAATCACTCACTGCCGAATACCAAAATCACATAGAGCACACCACACGCACAACAAACCCAAAAAACACAAAAAGAGATCAGGTGCTTAGCCTTCTACTGCCATGTTAACTAAGTTTTCTGTATCACATAGGAGCAAGTTGCATGTAAGGGGAAACTAGCATCGTATTCGCTCAGGGAAGGTCTCCTCAGTGCACGGTGGACTGTTTCTCCAGCAGAGTCTGGCATAAGGCTCTCCTGCCGCAGTTCCTGACACTTTACGACAAAGGCATCTTCAGGGCTATGCTTTTACTCACCAGGACACTCCGGTTCTGTGCGTCCTCTTTGTAGCACCCCCAGGAAACAAGGATCTCCCGGATGATTCCAAACCTGTGGAGAAAACAGACAAGCACGAAAGGCTTTCTTCAGTGTGCTTGAATGCAGAGGTCTAAGGACTGCCCTTAAGCATTTCGCTTTAGAAACATGGCAAAGGATTCTTTCTCCCTGCAGATCACAAAGAGAGAGCCGTGCTGCACATGGTTTGTTCAGGCTGATAAAGGTCTGGCCCGGAGAAGAGCTTTGTTCTGATGAAAAGATGATCAGCTGAAGGAGCCCCAACAGCATCTTCCCTTAAACCTAGTTGCAAGTCCTATTCACAGCACACGAATCTCTTGGAAGTAAGGTGCATTCAGAGAGGACACCATGCCCACCTACGTTTGGCCATTCCACTCTGTGTGAGTTAGGAGAAAGTCACTGAGAGTGTTAGATCGTGAAGTTAGAGCTCAGTTAGCCCAGAACAATTTCCATTGCAGGTTCGAATGAAGCTTCCCTAGGCATAAAGAGGAGCTTACTTGACAGAGGCTCCTGGTGCTGCCTGCTTTTCACCTTTTGAACAGAACGCCTGTCCGTCCTGCTTCAATGCTGTGCGGAAAGCAACTTGCTCTGCCTCCTCACCTGAGGCTGGGCAGAAGACCTCTTCACAGTATCCTTGTGCCTGGGAGTACAAGTATATATAAGAAGCTCGCCTTGACACAGCAGTGCTTAGCTGTCAGTCCGGACATGTCTGAGCAGCAAATCACTTGGACTGAGACGGCCTCAGAGCCTTCTCTGCAGGACAGCAGCTCTGAGGCATAGGGCCCATCCGCCACCAGGCTTTGGAGAAGCTTGCGCGCACCTCTTGCTGACATGATGCTGGGGGACTGAAGCCAATGTGCACTTAGTTTTCAAAGCTCAGACTGTGGCACGGGAGATCGGCTTACATACCCCACAGACCAACCTGGGCCTCTCTGACGCAGCCCGGTAGTAGCAGAAAAATGCGACGTTCAAAACTTCCAAGCTAAAGTCACTGTATGCAGGCATATTTCTGACAGCCGTGCTTCCTCTGCCAGGCTTCACGTTAATGGCCACACAGGCGAGTGTCCGCTGTTCAGCATAAGGGAGTTCTACACAGCAGACTTCACTCAGGCGCTTTGGGTGCAGACACCACAGGACAGACACGGAAAGCTCATTGCAAGCTCAGTTTCAGCATCCACTGCAAAGACTTCAATGATTCCTTGAATGGGGCATCCTGCACTGCTTTCTTTCACCCACGTAAGCTGAATCCAACGCTGACTTGCCTCCACTGCTGTTATTTCGAAGCATCTTGTTCTGCAACTTCCCGTGTGGCTAGGGCTAAGGCCTATTCGAAGCCCACTTACATCCTTGACATAGAGGGCGTACAGAGAAGACCGCCTTCTGCTGCAAAGTTTACTGTTTTCCATATCACATAGGAGCAAATTGCATGCACGGCGAAAGCAGCCTAGTATTCTCTCAGGGACGGTCTCCTCAGTGCACGGTGGATTGTTTCCCCAGCAAAGTCCGGCATAAGGCTCTCCTGCAGGAGTTTCTGGCTCTTTACTACAAAGGCATCTTCAGAGCATTGCTATTAAAGGGACGAGGCGGCTCTTTGCATCCTCTTCTATCGCCCTCAGGAAACAAGATCCCACCCCCACCCCCAGTGGTTTACGAACCTGTGGAGAAAACGGACAAGCATGAGAGGCTATCTCCAGTGTGCTTGAATGCAGAAGTCTCTCAACACCCGGACAGCACAGCACACTGAACATCAAACCCCACACACACTGAGAACGTAACTGCACACAATACACTTGAAGCACGGTTCTCAGAGAGAACACGACACACATAGTGAGGCTCACTGACCAAGCATGACCACACACAGTACGCACATCACAAACTACCCTCATTACTCGAACAGCCAACCACACACCCAACCTGTCAAACACAACCACACACGAATCACAATCACACATGCAAAACGCACACCACACATACAACACATACGAAGCCACATGCAAAAAACACACACACCACAACAAAAAGAACACCGAATTTTTGCAACACACATTTCACACTCTACACACATCACTCCAATCACACATAAAGCATACAGCCCACAGAGCCTCACAGAATGGGCAATGCCAACCGCGCAACACATGCACAAAGCATATCAGTCGTGACACACAATTACTATATCACACAACTTGCAAAACACAGATCACACAACACCCGCGCAATATGCAGCACACAGAGAACAATACACTCAACACAAACACAAATCACAGAACAGCACATCACACAACACACACAAGCGTCACACACAGAAATTAAAATCACATCTCACAAAAAACACAACGCCCTGCATTAACAGTGCAACACACACAGAACAACGCAAACACCACATGCCACACATAGAGCCACACACGGCACACACTCAAGCAACAACCACAACACACACAACAAAACACCCACAAACGCATACATAGAGTACACACAGAACCTCTCAACACGCACACAGCACAACGTAGAGTACAACACACACCGCAAACAACACAGGACGTTAAAGCACACAATTCACAAGAACCACAGTTAGTGAGTACGCACAACACACACAATGTTGCACACTACACAAGCACAACTGCACAAAGACAACACATCTCACATCACACCCGTAACTCAACCCAACAAACATAACAGCCTCTCAAACACAGCCAAACACAAATCACAGTACACATACAAAACCACATGCAAAACGCACAACCCACAGAAGCCCACATAGCACACATTTCACCCACTACAAGCCACACACACTATCATGCTCAGACACCCCACACTCATATGCACGCCCGAGCTGCACTGTGCAAAACGCACACGCACAAGAGCCAAACTGGAACAGCACAAGTCACAAGACACACACCAGACACATCCAGGCACAGAATCGCTCACAACACACACGAACCACATTTCACAGAGTACACACAGCACACACAATGAGGCACACTAAACAAGCACAACTACACGCAGACAACACATTTCACATCACACACATAACAAGCAAACACCCACACAACCTCTCAAACACAACCACGCAGAAATCACACTCACACACGCAAAGCACACACCACACAAAACACATGCCAAATGACATGCAAAAACTACACAACCACAGAAACAACACCGAATTTATGAAACACAGTTCACACACTACACACTTCACGCAAAACACACAGAAAACATACAGCACACAGAGCCTCACAGAACACACAGTGCAAAGCGCACAACATATATACGAAGCATATCCGACACAACACACAACATCCCACACAACACATAAAATACACAGATGACACCACGCACATAGTACGCAAAACAGATAAGAGCACACACAACACGCATGCAACTTAGAGCACAATACGGTGCACATCACGCAACGCACGTGCGGTCACATCCCACATTTAACATGAAACGGAAAGCCATTCACAGACCACATGACATTCCCAATCACGAACACAACTCGCTCTACAAAAGACGCCAAACGTACAACACACAAGGACGCACTCCAAGCACACAACACCCAACACAGAAACACCCACAACCGCACCAGCCACCCAGCACTCCACAGAGAAATAGACACAGAACACACACTACAAACAACAAAGTACCCAAACTGCACACATCACATGCACAAAAGTCACAACACAGAAAGAACACAACACCCAGGAAACACACACACAACCACATAAACACCGCCACGCACATTAAACCAGCAGATCACAGACTTCAAAGAGAAAATCACATAATAACACAGCACGCAAAATGTAACACAACGCAGAATACGCACAGAATCACACAACAAACACCACAAAACACACCCTACCGTGGACACAAAAGACAAACAGCGCACTTCACACATCACACAAAACCCAACAAACACAAAACACATCACAGGAAGATGCACAACACAAACATCGCACACACGACACGCACATTGAAAGTATCACATCAATACATTACCACATGCAAAATCATACACAAATCAGAGAACACTACGTCACGCAACACACAGAAGCATCACACACAAATTAAGCATCACAACTCATGGCACACACGACACCCTGCATTGACAGCACAACACACAGACCGACGCGACCACTACATACCACACATAAAGCCACACACAACACACACTCGAGGAATAACCACAACAAACACAAGTAAACAACCACAAACACAAAGATATGGAGAACACACACAAACTCAACACGCAAACAGCACAACATTTGAAACAACATACACCACGAACATCAGAGGACATAAAGGCACCCAATTCTCACAAACCACATTTAACCGTGTACACACCCCACACTCAACGAGGCACACCACACAAGCAAAACCACATACAGATAGCACATCTCACCTCACACCCATAACAACCAATCACACACACAACCTCTCAAACACAGCCAAACACGTACCACAATCACACACGCAAAACACACACAACACATACAAAACCACACGCAAAACACACAACCAACAATTAACGCACGTAGCACACACTGCACACACTACACACCCCACACACAACGCACACAGACACCCCACACGCGGGCACCACTACACGATGCACACACACACACAGAACTCAAAAGGTAACAACACAACTGTCACAGGGCACACAACAGACGCTACAGAGCACATGTTTCTCATAAAACACACAAATCACATTTGCGAGAGTACATGCAGCACACACAATGGGGCACACTAAACAAGCACAACCACCCACGGACAACATATCTCACATCACAAACATAACAACCACACACACTCAACCACTCAAACACAACCACACACAAATCACAATCACACACGCAAAACGCACACAACACTCACAAAGCCATAGGCCAAACACACATAACCAACAGAGAAGACAAACAGCACACATTTCACCCACTACACGCTACACGCACAACCACGCACAGGGACAACACACATACATCCTCACACAGGAGCACAACGCAGAACACACACACAGCACAGGAACATGCTACACAATAGTCAGAGCACACACACACCACTCCCTTCAAGGTGCAAAGCTGCTCACAATGCACACGAAAATCATTGCACAGACTACGTACTGCACACACCAAGAGACATACTAAACAAGCACAACCACACACGGTCAACACATCTCACATCATGTGCATAACTCAAACAGCCAGACACACACACAACCTCTCTAACAGATCACACAAGTCACAATCACGCACACAAAACTGACACAACACATACAAATCCACACACAAGTGACGAAAACACATGCAACACACATATGATGCGCCACACACAGCACACACAACCGCAAGCATACAGTACAGAGCACACGCAGACATCACGAACCAAAACCCACAAACACACACAGAACAAACACATGCACACAACACGTGCGACACAAGGCTAAATCAACATCACACACACAACACTCAAATCACACAGACCAGCCAACATCTACCCAGTACGTGACACACAGAAGGCATATAGACAGCGCTCACACACAACCCAGAACACTGTACATAACACAACAGACCAAAGAAAGATCAGACACATTTCACACTACACAATAGACTGGAAGCCACACACCAAACACAAAACGTGTACAACGGTCAACAGATGAACCTATACCACACATATGGCATATAAAATAGACACAACACGGACAACACACAACAACACACAGGAAAGAAGCGAGACCCACAGACCATAGATAACACAACGCAAAACACACAAGAACACAGCACACACAGCGGACCAGAACAGAGAATACACACAGAATCACAAGAAAACACCACAAATCACTCACTGCCGAATACCAAAATCACATAGAGCACACCACACGCACAACAAACCCAAAAAACACAAAAAGAGATCAGGTGCTTAGCCTTCTACTGCCATGTTAACTAAGTTTTCTGTATCACATAGGAGCAAGTTGCATGTAAGGGGAAACTAGCATCGTATTCGCTCAGGGAAGGTCTCCTCAGTGCACGGTGGACTGTTTCTCCAGCAGAGTCTGGCATAAGGCTCTCCTGCAGCAGTTCCTGACACTTTACGACAAAGGCATCTTCAGGGCTATGCTTTTACTCACCAGGACACTCCGGTTCTGTGCGTCCTCTTTGTAGCACCCCCAGGAAACAAGGATCTCCCGGATGATTCCAAACCTGTGGAGAAAACAGACAAGCACGAAAGGCTTTCTTCAGTGTGCTTGAATGCAGAGGTCTAAGGACTGCCCTTAAGCATTTCGCTTTAGAAACATGGCAAAGGATTCTTTCTCCCTGCAGATCACAAAGAGAGAGCCGTGCTGCACATGGTTTGTTCAGGCTGATAAAGGTCTGGCCCGGAGAAGAGCTTTGTTCTGATGAAAAGATGATCAGCTGAAGGAGCCCCAACAGCATCTTCCCTTAAACCTAGTTGCAAGTCCTATTCACAGCACACGAATCTCTTGGAAGTAAGGTGCATTCAGAGAGGACACCATGCCCACCTACGTTTGGCCATTCCACTCTGTGTGAGTTAGGAGAAAGTCACTGAGAGTGTTAGATCGTGAAGTTAGAGCTCAGTTAGCCCAGAACAATTTCCATTGCAGGTTCGAATGAAGCTTCCCTAGGCATAAAGAGGAGCTTACTTGACAGAGGCTCCTGGTGCTGCCTGCTTTTCACCTTTTGAACAGAACGCCTGTCCGTCCTGCTTCAATGCTGTGCGGAAAGCAACTTGCTCTGCCTCCTCACCTGAGGCTGGGCAGAAGACCTCTTCACAGTATCCTTGTGCCTGGGAGTACAAGTATATATAAGAAGCTCGCCTTGACACAGCAGTGCTTAGCTGTCAGTCCGGACATGTCTGAGCAGCAAATCACTTGGACTGAGACGGCCTCAGAGCCTTCTCTGCAGGACAGCAGCTCTGAGGCATAGGGCCCATCCGCCACCAGGCTTTGGAGAAGCTTGCGCGCACCTCTTGCTGACATGATGCTGGGGGACTGAAGCCAATGTGCACTTAGTTTTCAAAGCTCAGACTGTGGCACGGGAGATCGGCTTACATACCCCACAGACCAACCTGGGCCTCTCTGACGCAGCCCGGTAGTAGCAGAAAAATGCGACGTTCAAAACTTCCAAGCTAAAGTCACTGTATGCAGGCATATTTCTGACAGCCGTGCTTCCTCTGCCAGGCTTCACGTTAATGGCCACACAGGCGAGTGTCCGCTGTTCAGCATAAGGGAGTTCTACACAGCAGACTTCACTCAGGCGCTTTGGGTGCAGACACCACAGGACAGACACGGAAAGCTCATTGCAAGCTCAGTTTCAGCATCCACTGCAAAGACTTCAATGATTCCTTGAATGGGGCATCCTGCACTGCTTTCTTTCACCCACGTAAGCTGAATCCAACGCTGACTTGCCTCCACTGCTGTTATTTCGAAGCATCTTGTTCTGCAACTTCCCGTGTGGCTAGGGCTAAGGCCTATTCGAAGCCCACTTACATCCTTGACATAGAGGGCGTACAGAGAAGACCGCCTTCTGCTGCAAAGTTTACTGTTTTCCATATCACATAGGAGCAAATTGCATGCACGGCGAAAGCAGCCTAGTATTCTCTCAGGGACGGTCTCCTCAGTGCACGGTGGATTGTTTCCCCAGCAAAGTCCGGCATAAGGCTCTCCTGCAGGAGTTTCTGGCTCTTTACTACAAAGGCATCTTCAGAGCATTGCTATTAAAGGGACGAGGCGGCTCTTTGCATCCTCTTCTATCGCCCTCAGGAAACAAGATCCCACCCCCACCCCCAGTGGTTTACGAACCTGTGGAGAAAACGGACAAGCATGAGAGGCTATCTCCAGTGTGCTTGAATGCAGAAGTCTCTCAACACCCGGACAGCACAGCACACTGAACATCAAACCCCACACACACTGAGAACGTAACTGCACACAATACACTTGAAGCACGGTTCTCAGAGAGAACACGACACACATAGTGAGGCTCACTGACCAAGCATGACCACACACAGTACGCACATCACAAACTACCCTCATTACTCGAACAGCCAACCACACACCCAACCTGTCAAACACAACCACACACGAATCACAATCACACATGCAAAACGCACACCACACATACAACACATACGAAGCCACATGCAAAAAACACACACACCACAACAAAAAGAACACCGAATTTTTGCAACACACATTTCACACTCTACACACATCACTCCAATCACACATAAAGCATACAGCCCACAGAGCCTCACAGAATGGGCAATGCCAACCGCGCAACACATGCACAAAGCATATCAGTCGTGACACACAATTACTATATCACACAACTTGCAAAACACAGATCACACAACACCCGCGCAATATGCAGCACACAGAGAACAATACACTCAACACAAACACAAATCACAGAACAGCACATCACACAACACACACAAGCGTCACACACAGAAATTAAAATCACATCTCACAAAAAACACAACGCCCTGCATTAACAGTGCAACACACACAGAACAACGCAAACACCACATGCCACACATAGAGCCACACACGGCACACACTCAAGCAACAACCACAACACACACAACAAAACACCCACAAACGCATACATAGAGTACACACAGAACCTCTCAACACGCACACAGCACAACGTAGAGTACAACACACACCGCAAACAACACAGGACGTTAAAGCACACAATTCACAAGAACCACAGTTAGTGAGTACGCACAACACACACAATGTTGCACACTACACAAGCACAACTGCACAAAGACAACACATCTCACATCACACCCGTAACTCAACCCAACAAACATAACAGCCTCTCAAACACAGCCAAACACAAATCACAGTACACATACAAAACCACATGCAAAACGCACAACCCACAGAAGCCCACATAGCACACATTTCACCCACTACAAGCCACACACACTATCATGCTCAGACACCCCACACTCATATGCACGCCCGAGCTGCACTGTGCAAAACGCACACGCACAAGAGCCAAACTGGAACAGCACAAGTCACAAGACACACACCAGACACATCCAGGCACAGAATCGCTCACAACACACACGAACCACATTTCACAGAGTACACACAGCACACACAATGAGGCACACTAAACAAGCACAACTACACGCAGACAACACATTTCACATCACACACATAACAAGCAAACACCCACACAACCTCTCAAACACAACCACGCAGAAATCACACTCACACACGCAAAGCACACACCACACAAAACACATGCCAAATGACATGCAAAAACTACACAACCACAGAAACAACACCGAATTTATGAAACACAGTTCACACACTACACACTTCACGCAAAACACACAGAAAACATACAGCACACAGAGCCTCACAGAACACACAGTGCAAAGCGCACAACATATATACGAAGCATATCCGACACAACACACAACATCCCACACAACACATAAAATACACAGATGACACCACGCACATAGTACGCAAAACAGATAAGAGCACACACAACACGCATGCAACTTAGAGCACAATACGGTGCACATCACGCAACGCACGTGCGGTCACATCCCACATTTAACATGAAACGGAAAGCCATTCACAGACCACATGACATTCCCAATCACGAACACAACTCGCTCTACAAAAGACGCCAAACGTACAACACACAAGGACGCACTCCAAGCACACAACACCCAACACAGAAACACCCACAACCGCACCAGCCACCCAGCACTCCACAGAGAAATAGACACAGAACACACACTACAAACAACAAAGTACCCAAACTGCACACATCACATGCACAAAAGTCACAACACAGAAAGAACACAACACCCAGGAAACACACACACAACCACATAAACACCGCCACGCACATTAAACCAGCAGATCACAGACTTCAAAGAGAAAATCACATAATAACACAGCACGCAAAATGTAACACAACGCAGAATACGCACAGAATCACACAACAAACACCACAAAACACACCCTACCGTGGACACAAAAGACAAACAGCGCACTTCACACATCACACAAAACCCAACAAACACAAAACACATCACAGGAAGATGCACAACACAAACATCGCACACACGACACGCACATTGAAAGTATCACATCAATACATTACCACATGCAAAATCATACACAAATCAGAGAACACTACGTCACGCAACACACAGAAGCATCACACACAAATTAAGCATCACAACTCATGGCACACACGACACCCTGCATTGACAGCACAACACACAGACCGACGCGACCACTACATACCACACATAAAGCCACACACAACACACACTCGAGGAATAACCACAACAAACACAAGTAAACAACCACAAACACAAAGATATGGAGAACACACACAAACTCAACACGCAAACAGCACAACATTTGAAACAACATACACCACGAACATCAGAGGACATAAAGGCACCCAATTCTCACAAACCACATTTAACCGTGTACACACCCCACACTCAACGAGGCACACCACACAAGCAAAACCACATACAGATAGCACATCTCACCTCACACCCATAACAACCAATCACACACACAACCTCTCAAACACAGCCAAACACGTACCACAATCACACACGCAAAACACACACAACACATACAAAACCACACGCAAAACACACAACCAACAATTAACGCACGTAGCACACACTGCACACACTACACACCCCACACACAACGCACACAGACACCCCACACGCGGGCACCACTACACGATGCACACACACACACAGAACTCAAAAGGTAACAACACAACTGTCACAGGGCACACAACAGACGCTACAGAGCACATGTTTCTCATAAAACACACAAATCACATTTGCGAGAGTACATGCAGCACACACAATGGGGCACACTAAACAAGCACAACCACCCACGGACAACATATCTCACATCACAAACATAACAACCACACACACTCAACCACTCAAACACAACCACACACAAATCACAATCACACATGCAAAACGCACACAACACTCACAAAGCCATAGGCCAAACACACATAACCAACAGAGAAGACAAACAGCACACATTTCACCCACTACACGCTACACGCACAACCACGCACAGGGACAACACACATACATCCTCACACAGGAGCACAACGCAGAACACACACACAGCACAGGAACATGCTACACAATAGTCAGAGCACACACACACCACTCCCTTCAAGGTGCAAAGCTGCTCACAATGCACACGAAAATCATTGCACAGACTACGTACTGCACACACCAAGAGACATACTAAACAAGCACAACCACACACGGTCAACACATCTCACATCATGTGCATAACTCAAACAGCCAGACACACACACAACCTCTCTAACAGATCACACAAGTCACAATCACGCACACAAAACTGACACAACACATACAAATCCACACACAAGTGACGAAAACACATGCAACACACATATGATGCGCCACACACAGCACACACAACCGCAAGCATACAGTACAGAGCACACGCAGACATCACGAACCAAAACCCACAAACACACACAGAACAAACACATGCACACAACACGTGCGACACAAGGCTAAATCAACATCACACACACAACACTCAAATCACACAGACCAGCCAACATCTACCCAGTACGTGACACACAGAAGGCATATAGACAGCGCTCACACACAACCCAGAACACTGTACATAACACAACAGACCAAAGAAAGATCAGACACATTTCACACTACACAATAGACTGGAAGCCACACACCAAACACAAAACGTGTACAACGGTCAACAGATGAACCTATACCACACATATGGCATATAAAATAGACACAACACGGACAACACACAACAACACACAGGAAAGAAGCGAGACCCACAGACCATAGATAACACAACGCAAAACACACAAGAACACAGCACACACAGCGGACCAGAACAGAGAATACACACAGAATCACAAGAAAACACCACAAATCACTCACTGCCGAATACCAAAATCACATAGAGCACACCACACGCACAACAAACCCAAAAAACACAAAAAGAGATCAGGTGCTTAGCCTTCTACTGCCATGTTAACTAAGTTTTCTGTATCACATAGGAGCAAGTTGCATGTAAGGGGAAACTAGCATCGTATTCGCTCAGGGAAGGTCTCCTCAGTGCACGGTGGACTGTTTCTCCAGCAGAGTCTGGCATAAGGCTCTCCTGCAGCAGTTCCTGACACTTTACGACAAAGGCATCTTCAGGGCTATGCTTTTACTCACCAGGACACTCCGGTTCTGTGCGTCCTCTTTGTAGCACCCCCAGGAAACAAGGATCTCCCGGATGATTCCAAACCTGTGGAGAAAACAGACAAGCACGAAAGGCTTTCTTCAGTGTGCTTGAATGCAGAGGTCTAAGGACTGCCCTTAAGCATTTCGCTTTAGAAACATGGCAAAGGATTCTTTCTCCCTGCAGATCACAAAGAGAGAGCCGTGCTGCACATGGTTTGTTCAGGCTGATAAAGGTCTGGCCCGGAGAAGAGCTTTGTTCTGATGAAAAGATGATCAGCTGAAGGAGCCCCAACAGCATCTTCCCTTAAACCTAGTTGCAAGTCCTATTCACAGCACACGAATCTCTTGGAAGTAAGGTGCATTCAGAGAGGACACCATGCCCACCTACGTTTGGCCATTCCACTCTGTGTGAGTTAGGAGAAAGTCACTGAGAGTGTTAGATCGTGAAGTTAGAGCTCAGTTAGCCCAGAACAATTTCCATTGCAGGTTCGAATGAAGCTTCCCTAGGCATAAAGAGGAGCTTACTTGACAGAGGCTCCTGGTGCTGCCTGCTTTTCACCTTTTGAACAGAACGCCTGTCCGTCCTGCTTCAATGCTGTGCGGAAAGCAACTTGCTCTGCCTCCTCACCTGAGGCTGGGCAGAAGACCTCTTCACAGTATCCTTGTGCCTGGGAGTACAAGTATATATAAGAAGCTCGCCTTGACACAGCAGTGCTTAGCTGTCAGTCCGGACATGTCTGAGCAGCAAATCACTTGGACTGAGACGGCCTCAGAGCCTTCTCTGCAGGACAGCAGCTCTGAGGCATAGGGCCCATCCGCCACCAGGCTTTGGAGAAGCTTGCGCGCACCTCTTGCTGACATGATGCTGGGGGACTGAAGCCAATGTGCACTTAGTTTTCAAAGCTCAGACTGTGGCACGGGAGATCGGCTTACATACCCCACAGACCAACCTGGGCCTCTCTGACGCAGCCCGGTAGTAGCAGAAAAATGCGACGTTCAAAACTTCCAAGCTAAAGTCACTGTATGCAGGCATATTTCTGACAGCCGTGCTTCCTCTGCCAGGCTTCACGTTAATGGCCACACAGGCGAGTGTCCGCTGTTCAGCATAAGGGAGTTCTACACAGCAGACTTCACTCAGGCGCTTTGGGTGCAGACACCACAGGACAGACACGGAAAGCTCATTGCAAGCTCAGTTTCAGCATCCACTGCAAAGACTTCAATGATTCCTTGAATGGGGCATCCTGCACTGCTTTCTTTCACCCACGTAAGCTGAATCCAACGCTGACTTGCCTCCACTGCTGTTATTTCGAAGCATCTTGTTCTGCAACTTCCCGTGTGGCTAGGGCTAAGGCCTATTCGAAGCCCACTTACATCCTTGACATAGAGGGCGTACAGAGAAGACCGCCTTCTGCTGCAAAGTTTACTGTTTTCCATATCACATAGGAGCAAATTGCATGCACGGCGAAAGCAGCCTAGTATTCTCTCAGGGACGGTCTCCTCAGTGCACGGTGGATTGTTTCCCCAGCAAAGTCCGGCATAAGGCTCTCCTGCAGGAGTTTCTGGCTCTTTACTACAAAGGCATCTTCAGAGCATTGCTATTAAAGGGACGAGGCGGCTCTTTGCATCCTCTTCTATCGCCCTCAGGAAACAAGATCCCACCCCCACCCCCAGTGGTTTACGAACCTGTGGAGAAAACGGACAAGCATGAGAGGCTATCTCCAGTGTGCTTGAATGCAGAAGTCTCTCAACACCCGGACAGCACAGCACACTGAACATCAAACCCCACACACACTGAGAACGTAACTGCACACAATACACTTGAAGCACGGTTCTCAGAGAGAACACGACACACATAGTGAGGCTCACTGACCAAGCATGACCACACACAGTACGCACATCACAAACTACCCTCATTACTCGAACAGCCAACCACACACCCAACCTGTCAAACACAACCACACACGAATCACAATCACACATGCAAAACGCACACCACACATACAACACATACGAAGCCACATGCAAAAAACACACACACCACAACAAAAAGAACACCGAATTTTTGCAACACACATTTCACACTCTACACACATCACTCCAATCACACATAAAGCATACAGCCCACAGAGCCTCACAGAATGGGCAATGCCAACCGCGCAACACATGCACAAAGCATATCAGTCGTGACACACAATTACTATATCACACAACTTGCAAAACACAGATCACACAACACCCGCGCAATATGCAGCACACAGAGAACAATACACTCAACACAAACACAAATCACAGAACAGCACATCACACAACACACACAAGCGTCACACACAGAAATTAAAATCACATCTCACAAAAAACACAACGCCCTGCATTAACAGTGCAACACACACAGAACAACGCAAACACCACATGCCACACATAGAGCCACACACGGCACACACTCAAGCAACAACCACAACACACACAACAAAACACCCACAAACGCATACATAGAGTACACACAGAACCTCTCAACACGCACACAGCACAACGTAGAGTACAACACACACCGCAAACAACACAGGACGTTAAAGCACACAATTCACAAGAACCACAGTTAGTGAGTACGCACAACACACACAATGTTGCACACTACACAAGCACAACTGCACAAAGACAACACATCTCACATCACACCCGTAACTCAACCCAACAAACATAACAGCCTCTCAAACACAGCCAAACACAAATCACAGTACACATACAAAACCACATGCAAAACGCACAACCCACAGAAGCCCACATAGCACACATTTCACCCACTACAAGCCACACACACTATCATGCTCAGACACCCCACACTCATATGCACGCCCGAGCTGCACTGTGCAAAACGCACACGCACAAGAGCCAAACTGGAACAGCACAAGTCACAAGACACACACCAGACACATCCAGGCACAGAATCGCTCACAACACACACGAACCACATTTCACAGAGTACACACAGCACACACAATGAGGCACACTAAACAAGCACAACTACACGCAGACAACACATTTCACATCACACACATAACAAGCAAACACCCACACAACCTCTCAAACACAACCACGCAGAAATCACACTCACACACGCAAAGCACACACCACACAAAACACATGCCAAATGACATGCAAAAACTACACAACCACAGAAACAACACCGAATTTATGAAACACAGTTCACACACTACACACTTCACGCAAAACACACAGAAAACATACAGCACACAGAGCCTCACAGAACACACAGTGCAAAGCGCACAACATATATACGAAGCATATCCGACACAACACACAACATCCCACACAACACATAAAATACACAGATGACACCACGCACATAGTACGCAAAACAGATAAGAGCACACACAACACGCATGCAACTTAGAGCACAATACGGTGCACATCACGCAACGCACGTGCGGTCACATCCCACATTTAACATGAAACGGAAAGCCATTCACAGACCACATGACATTCCCAATCACGAACACAACTCGCTGTACAAAAGACGCCAAACGTACAACACACAAGGACGCACTCCAAGCACACAACACCCAACACAGAAACACCCACAACCGCACCAGCCACCCAGCACTCCACAGAGAAATAGACACAGAACACACACTACAAACAACAAAGTACCCAAACTGCACACATCACATGCACAAAAGTCACAACACAGAAAGAACACAACACCCAGGAAACACACACACAACCACATAAACACCGCCACGCACATTAAACCAGCAGATCACAGACTTCAAAGAGAAAATCACATAATAACACAGCACGCAAAATGTAACACAACGCAGAATACGCACAGAATCACACAACAAACACCACAAAACACACCCTACCGTGGACACAAAAGACAAACAGCGCACTTCACACATCACACAAAACCCAACAAACACAAAACACATCACAGGAAGATGCACAACACAAACATCGCACACACGACACGCACATTGAAAGTATCACATCAATACATTACCACATGCAAAATCATACACAAATCAGAGAACACTACGTCACGCAACACACAGAAGCATCACACACAAATTAAGCATCACAACTCATGGCACACACGACACCCTGCATTGACAGCACAACACACAGACCGACGCGACCACTACATACCACACATAAAGCCACACACAACACACACTCGAGGAATAACCACAACAAACACAAGTAAACAACCACAAACACAAAGATATGGAGAACACACACAAACTCAACACGCAAACAGCACAACATTTGAAACAACATACACCACGAACATCAGAGGACATAAAGGCACCCAATTCTCACAAACCACATTTAACCGTGTACACACCCCACACTCAACGAGGCACACCACACAAGCAAAACCACATACAGATAGCACATCTCACCTCACACCCATAACAACCAATCACACACACAACCTCTCAAACACAGCCAAACACGTACCACAATCACACACGCAAAACACACACAACACATACAAAACCACACGCAAAACACACAACCAACAATTAACGCACGTAGCACACACTGCACACACTACACACCCCACACACAACGCACACAGACACCCCACACGCGGGCACCACTACACGATGCACACACACACACAGAACTCAAAAGGTAACAACACAACTGTCACAGGGCACACAACAGACGCTACAGAGCACATGTTTCTCATAAAACACACAAATCACATTTGCGAGAGTACATGCAGCACACACAATGGGGCACACTAAACAAGCACAACCACCCACGGACAACATATCTCACATCACAAACATAACAACCACACACACTCAACCACTCAAACACAACCACACACAAATCACAATCACACATGCAAAACGCACACAACACTCACAAAGCCATAGGCCAAACACACATAACCAACAGAGAAGACAAACAGCACACATTTCACCCACTACACGCTACACGCACAACCACGCACAGGGACAACACACATACATCCTCACACAGGAGCACAACGCAGAACACACACACAGCACAGGAACATGCTACACAATAGTCAGAGCACACACACACCACTCCCTTCAAGGTGCAAAGCTGCTCACAATGCACACGAAAATCATTGCACAGACTACGTACTGCACACACCAAGAGACATACTAAACAAGCACAACCACACACGGTCAACACATCTCACATCATGTGCATAACTCAAACAGCCAGACACACACACAACCTCTCTAACAGATCACACAAGTCACAATCACGCACACAAAACTGACACAACACATACAAATCCACACACAAGTGACGAAAACACATGCAACACACATATGATGCGCCACACACAGCACACACAACCGCAAGCATACAGTACAGAGCACACGCAGACATCACGAACCAAAACCCACAAACACACACAGAACAAACACATGCACACAACACGTGCGACACAAGGCTAAATCAACATCACACACACAACACTCAAATCACACAGACCAGCCAACATCTACCCAGTACGTGACACACAGAAGGCATATAGACAGCGCTCACACACAACCCAGAACACTGTACATAACACAACAGACCAAAGAAAGATCAGACACATTTCACACTACACAATAGACTGGAAGCCACACACCAAACACAAAACGTGTACAACGGTCAACAGATGAACCTATACCACACATATGGCATATAAAATAGACACAACACGGACAACACACAACAACACACAGGAAAGAAGCGAGACCCACAGACCATAGATAACACAACGCAAAACACACAAGAACACAGCACACACAGCGGACCAGAACAGAGAATACACACAGAATCACAAGAAAACACCACAAATCACTCACTGCCGAATACCAAAATCACATAGAGCACACCACACGCACAACAAACCCAAAAAACACAAAAAGAGATCAGGTGCTTAGCCTTCTACTGCCATGTTAACTAAGTTTTCTGTATCACATAGGAGCAAGTTGCATGTAAGGGGAAACTAGCATCGTATTCGCTCAGGGAAGGTCTCCTCAGTGCACGGTGGACTGTTTCTCCAGCAGAGTCTGGCATAAGGCTCTCCTGCAGCAGTTCCTGACACTTTACGACAAAGGCATCTTCAGGGCTATGCTTTTACTCACCAGGACACTCCGGTTCTGTGCGTCCTCTTTGTAGCACCCCCAGGAAACAAGGATCTCCCGGATGATTCCAAACCTGTGGAGAAAACAGACAAGCACGAAAGGCTTTCTTCAGTGTGCTTGAATGCAGAGGTCTAAGGACTGCCCTTAAGCATTTCGCTTTAGAAACATGGCAAAGGATTCTTTCTCCCTGCAGATCACAAAGAGAGAGCCGTGCTGCACATGGTTTGTTCAGGCTGATAAAGGTCTGGCCCGGAGAAGAGCTTTGTTCTGATGAAAAGATGATCAGCTGAAGGAGCCCCAACAGCATCTTCCCTTAAACCTAGTTGCAAGTCCTATTCACAGCACACGAATCTCTTGGAAGTAAGGTGCATTCAGAGAGGACACCATGCCCACCTACGTTTGGCCATTCCACTCTGTGTGAGTTAGGAGAAAGTCACTGAGAGTGTTAGATCGTGAAGTTAGAGCTCAGTTAGCCCAGAACAATTTCCATTGCAGGTTCGAATGAAGCTTCCCTAGGCATAAAGAGGAGCTTACTTGACAGAGGCTCCTGGTGCTGCCTGCTTTTCACCTTTTGAACAGAACGCCTGTCCGTCCTGCTTCAATGCTGTGCGGAAAGCAACTTGCTCTGCCTCCTCACCTGAGGCTGGGCAGAAGACCTCTTCACAGTATCCTTGTGCCTGGGAGTACAAGTATATATAAGAAGCTCGCCTTGACACAGCAGTGCTTAGCTGTCAGTCCGGACATGTCTGAGCAGCAAATCACTTGGACTGAGACGGCCTCAGAGCCTTCTCTGCAGGACAGCAGCTCTGAGGCATAGGGCCCATCCGCCACCAGGCTTTGGAGAAGCTTGCGCGCACCTCTTGCTGACATGATGCTGGGGGACTGAAGCCAATGTGCACTTAGTTTTCAAAGCTCAGACTGTGGCACGGGAGATCGGCTTACATACCCCACAGACCAACCTGGGCCTCTCTGACGCAGCCCGGTAGTAGCAGAAAAATGCGACGTTCAAAACTTCCAAGCTAAAGTCACTGTATGCAGGCATATTTCTGACAGCCGTGCTTCCTCTGCCAGGCTTCACGTTAATGGCCACACAGGCGAGTGTCCGCTGTTCAGCATAAGGGAGTTCTACACAGCAGACTTCACTCAGGCGCTTTGGGTGCAGACACCACAGGACAGACACGGAAAGCTCATTGCAAGCTCAGTTTCAGCATCCACTGCAAAGACTTCAATGATTCCTTGAATGGGGCATCCTGCACTGCTTTCTTTCACCCACGTAAGCTGAATCCAACGCTGACTTGCCTCCACTGCTGTTATTTCGAAGCATCTTGTTCTGCAACTTCCCGTGTGGCTAGGGCTAAGGCCTATTCGAAGCCCACTTACATCCTTGACATAGAGGGCGTACAGAGAAGACCGCCTTCTGCTGCAAAGTTTACTGTTTTCCATATCACATAGGAGCAAATTGCATGCACGGCGAAAGCAGCCTAGTATTCTCTCAGGGACGGTCTCCTCAGTGCACGGTGGATTGTTTCCCCAGCAAAGTCCGGCATAAGGCTCTCCTGCAGGAGTTTCTGGCTCTTTACTACAAAGGCATCTTCAGAGCATTGCTATTAAAGGGACGAGGCGGCTCTTTGCATCCTCTTCTATCGCCCTCAGGAAACAAGATCCCACCCCCACCCCCAGTGGTTTACGAACCTGTGGAGAAAACGGACAAGCATGAGAGGCTATCTCCAGTGTGCTTGAATGCAGAAGTCTCTCAACACCCGGACAGCACAGCACACTGAACATCAAACCCCACACACACTGAGAACGTAACTGCACACAATACACTTGAAGCACGGTTCTCAGAGAGAACACGACACACATAGTGAGGCTCACTGACCAAGCATGACCACACACAGTACGCACATCACAAACTACCCTCATTACTCGAACAGCCAACCACACACCCAACCTGTCAAACACAACCACACACGAATCACAATCACACATGCAAAACGCACACCACACATACAACACATACGAAGCCACATGCAAAAAACACACACACCACAACAAAAAGAACACCGAATTTTTGCAACACACATTTCACACTCTACACACATCACTCCAATCACACATAAAGCATACAGCCCACAGAGCCTCACAGAATGGGCAATGCCAACCGCGCAACACATGCACAAAGCATATCAGTCGTGACACACAATTACTATATCACACAACTTGCAAAACACAGATCACACAACACCCGCGCAATATGCAGCACACAGAGAACAATACACTCAACACAAACACAAATCACAGAACAGCACATCACACAACACACACAAGCGTCACACACAGAAATTAAAATCACATCTCACAAAAAACACAACGCCCTGCATTAACAGTGCAACACACACAGAACAACGCAAACACCACATGCCACACATAGAGCCACACACGGCACACACTCAAGCAACAACCACAACACACACAACAAAACACCCACAAACGCATACATAGAGTACACACAGAACCTCTCAACACGCACACAGCACAACGTAGAGTACAACACACACCGCAAACAACACAGGACGTTAAAGCACACAATTCACAAGAACCACAGTTAGTGAGTACGCACAACACACACAATGTTGCACACTACACAAGCACAACTGCACAAAGACAACACATCTCACATCACACCCGTAACTCAACCCAACAAACATAACAGCCTCTCAAACACAGCCAAACACAAATCACAGTACACATACAAAACCACATGCAAAACGCACAACCCACAGAAGCCCACATAGCACACATTTCACCCACTACAAGCCACACACACTATCATGCTCAGACACCCCACACTCATATGCACGCCCGAGCTGCACTGTGCAAAACGCACACGCACAAGAGCCAAACTGGAACAGCACAAGTCACAAGACACACACCAGACACATCCAGGCACAGAATCGCTCACAACACACACGAACCACATTTCACAGAGTACACACAGCACACACAATGAGGCACACTAAACAAGCACAACTACACGCAGACAACACATTTCACATCACACACATAACAAGCAAACACCCACACAACCTCTCAAACACAACCACGCAGAAATCACACTCACACACGCAAAGCACACACCACACAAAACACATGCCAAATGACATGCAAAAACTACACAACCACAGAAACAACACCGAATTTATGAAACACAGTTCACACACTACACACTTCACGCAAAACACACAGAAAACATACAGCACACAGAGCCTCACAGAACACACAGTGCAAAGCGCACAACATATATACGAAGCATATCCGACACAACACACAACATCCCACACAACACATAAAATACACAGATGACACCACGCACATAGTACGCAAAACAGATAAGAGCACACACAACACGCATGCAACTTAGAGCACAATACGGTGCACATCACGCAACGCACGTGCGGTCACATCCCACATTTAACATGAAACGGAAAGCCATTCACAGACCACATGACATTCCCAATCACGAACACAACTCGCTCTACAAAAGACGCCAAACGTACAACACACAAGGACGCACTCCAAGCACACAACACCCAACACAGAAACACCCACAACCGCACCAGCCACCCAGCACTCCACAGAGAAATAGACACAGAACACACACTACAAACAACAAAGTACCCAAACTGCACACATCACATGCACAAAAGTCACAACACAGAAAGAACACAACACCCAGGAAACACACACACAACCACATAAACACCGCCACGCACATTAAACCAGCAGATCACAGACTTCAAAGAGAAAATCACATAATAACACAGCACGCAAAATGTAACACAACGCAGAATACGCACAGAATCACACAACAAACACCACAAAACACACCCTACCGTGGACACAAAAGACAAACAGCGCACTTCACACATCACACAAAACCCAACAAACACAAAACACATCACAGGAAGATGCACAACACAAACATCGCACACACGACACGCACATTGAAAGTATCACATCAATACATTA
>NW_026644812.1:0-92077 GCF_030020395.1 Manis pentadactyla
TACTAACTGCGTTTTTACACCCTAAAACACTAAGAAGGAATCCGGAAAATCCGTTTTATGTCCCCCAGCACGCGGCGCTTTTGATTAAACTTCAAGTTTTCAGACATTTACCTTTTTTTGATCAGGTATAATTTTAAAACAGTTATGTTTTATTCAGCGTGGAAGACCTACCTTTGTCAGAAAAGGAACAGATTATTTTGGTGTCAAAATTCCCTCACAAATGTCATTGTTCACATTTTTGCTTCTGCATTAATGAAAGAAGAATTTCAATAGGCGTTTCCTGTATTGCGAGATCTATTCTGACTGCAGGATTCAAAGAACGGAGAAATGGATTGTAGGGAAATCTGAAGCTTGTATTAAAAGTTCAATTCGCTGAGCAGTCAAAAGAACTGTGGGCGAGGAAAACAAAGATATTTTACTCAACCAACTTTTCCATAAAAAAAGTCACGCAATTTACAACATTTGATTCCTTTGCCTCTTTGTCATTCAGAAATAATACATCAAAACGAGTTTTTTCGTTCTCTCTTAATTTCGCAGGCATAGAGAGTAGTTGGTTCCTGCAAATAATCTTTCCTACGATTTAAAAGAAATCGATAAAGAGAAAAATTGATGAGTATGGAGAGAGACATGGTGTCAGTTCAAGCCTTTGATAAAAATATAAAATCCTCCTTTCTACAGTAAGTAGTGTAAATCGTTAGCAATAACACTTTCATTTTTATAAATACTATAGTGAGAGAGAGTAAAATAGTGGTTTATGGAAACACATACACTAGCATGAAGCTAGTGTATTCTAGGACTAAGCCTGCTTAGTGCGTAGGTAATCATCGAGAGCTGGTATCTCTCCGGAAGAAACTCAAACGAATACACTGCTCCGTGACCTTCTTTCGAGTCCCAAGTAGCATCTCCAGCCATAGGAGTAGCGTCCTAGCAAAATAAAACTTCTAAAACAATTTTTAAATTACTTTATACTTCTTTTTTGGAGAAAACGCCTTCTTTGTGAATGTTCGGAAAAATGTTTTAAATACCTCTTTTTCCTTAAAAGAATCTTAGAGTGGCATGCAGCCTGAAGCTCTCTGGGCACTTGTGCAGCGAGACGCAGCAGTCCCCACTCCCCTTTAATCTTTGGCGCCGGGCTCGGAATCAAGGCATTTGACAACCTCACACAATGGGTGCCATGGATACAAGCACTTGCTCTTGCTCCCGTCATGGATGACTGTTACGAACGAAATTCCAAGCGCCGTGCTTTTTCCGACACACTTTGAATGTATTGTCTACTTTTCACTTCATAATCATTTAACAAGGAATGTCGGTTATACTGTCCCTTTATTACCATTGAGGAAATCACTCGCCATGGTGAGGTGAAATCATTTCCTGAAGTGCCCTGGCATTAAGGGACAGAAGTGTGTGATGTGAACGCACCACTCTCAATCTCTGAAACCTGTGGTCTTAGCCACTACATGCCCTTCAGTGCGATTAAAAAGGCATTTTTATACTTGATACCGATCACAATCTTCAGGCATGAACGCATAGTCGAAATGACGTTATGGAAGTCTTATGGAAAAAGCCAATGCATATACCCAGGGTCTACAGGGCAAAAAATGATCTATACTAAATCTTCTCAGAAATTCTCATCTTAAATAGGAATTCTGAGGGGAGAAGTTTTGCTGAGATATCAAATGTAGTTAGTAGGAACAGCAGCTGTACTAACTGCGTTTTTACACCCTAAAACACTAAGAAGGAATCCGGAAAATCCGTTTTATGCTCCCCCAGCACGCGGCGCTTTTGATTAAACTTCAAGTTTTCAGACATTTACCCTTTTTTTGATCCAGGTATAATTTTAAAACAGTTATGTTTTATTCAGCGTGGAAGACCTACCTTTGTCAGAAAAGGAACAGATTATTTTGGTGTCAAAATTCCCCTCACAAATGTCATTGTTCACATTTTTGCTTCTGCATTAATGAAAGAAGAATTTCAATAGGCGTTTCCTGTATTGCGAGATCTATTCTGACTGCAGGATTTCAAAGAACGAGAAATGGATTGTTAGGGAAATCTGAAGCTTGTATTAAAAGTTCAATTCGCTGAGCAGTCAAAAGAACTGTGGGCGAGGAAAACAAAGAATATTTTACTCAACCAACTTTTCCATAAAAAAAGTCACGCAATTTACAACATTTGATTCCTTTGCCTCTTTGTCATTCAGAAATAATACATCAAAACGAGTTTTTTCGTTCTCTCTTAATTTCGCAGGCATAGAGAGTAGTTGGTTCCTGCAAATAATCTTTCCTAAGATTTAAAAGAAATCGATAAAGAGAAAAATGATGAGTATGGAGAGAGACATGGTGTCAGTTCAAGCCTTTGATAAAAATTAAAATCCTCCTTTCTACAGTAAGTAGTGTAAATCGTTAGCAATAACACTTTCATTTTTATAAATACTATAGTGAGAGAGAGTAAAATAGTGGTTTATGGAAACACATACACTAGCATGAAGCTAGTGTATTCTAGGACTAAGCCTGCTTAGTGCGTAGGTAATCATCGAGAGCTGGTATCTCTCCGGAAGAAACTCAAAACGAATACACTGCTCCGTGACCTTCTTTCGAGTCCCAAGTAGCATCTCCAGCCATAGGAGTAGCGTCCTAGCAAAATAAAACTTCTAAAACAATTTTTAAATTACTTTATACTTCTTTTTTGGAGAAAACGCCTTCTTTGTGAATGTTCGGAAAAATGTTTAAATACCTCTTTTTCCTTAAAAGAATCTTAGAGTGGCATGCAGCCTGAAGCTCTCTGGGCACTTGTGCAGCGAGACGCAGCAGTCCCCACTCCCCTTTAATCTTTGGCGCCGGGCTCGGAATCATGGCATTTGACAACCTCACACAATGGGTGCCATGGATACAAGCACTGCTCTTGCTCCCGTCATGGATGACTGTTACGAACGAAATTCCAAGCGCCGTGCTTTTTCCGACACACTTTGAATGTATTGTCTACTTTTCACTTCATAATCATTTAACAAGGAATGTCGGTTATACTGTCCCTTTATTACCATTGAGGAAATCACTCGCCATGGTGAGGTGAAATCATTTCCTGAAGTGCCCTGGCATTAAGGGACAGAAGTGTGTGATGTGAACGCACCACTCTCAATCTCTGAAACCTGTGGTCTTAGCCACTACATGCCCTTCAGTGCGATTAAAAAGGCATTTTTATACTTGATACCGATCACAATCTTCAGGCATGAACGCATAGTCGAAATGACGTTATGGAAGTCTTATGGAAAAAGCCAATGCATATACCCAGGGTCTACAGGGCAAAAAATGATCTATACTAAATCTTCTCAGAAATTCTCATCTTAAATAGGAATTCTGAGGGGAGAAGTTTTGCTGAGATATCAAATGTAGTTAGTAGGAACAGCAGCTGTACTAACTGCGTTTTTACACCCTAAAACACTAAGAAGGAATCCGGAAAATCCGTTTTATGCTCCCCCAGCACGCGGCGCTTTTGATTAAACTTCAAGTTTTCAGACATTTACCCTTTTTTTGATCCAGGTATAATTTTAAAACAGTTATGTTTTATTCAGCGTGGAAGACCTACCTTTGTCAGAAAAGGAACAGATTATTTTGGTGTCAAAATTCCCCTCACAAATGTCATTGTTCACATTTTTGCTTCTGCATTAATGAAAGAAGAATTTCAATAGGCGTTTCCTGTATTGCGAGATCTATTCTGACTGCAGGATTTCAAAGAACGAGAAATGGATTGTTAGGGAAATCTGAAGCTTGTATTAAAAGTTCAATTCGCTGAGCAGTCAAAAGAACTGTGGGCGAGGAAAACAAAGAATATTTTACTCAACCAACTTTTCCATAATAAAAGTCACGCAATTTACAACATTTGATTCCTTTGCCTCTTTGTCATTCAGAAATAATACATCAAAACGAGTTTTTTCGTTCTCTCTTAATTTCGCAGGCATAGAGAGTAGTTGGTTCCTGCAAATAATCTTTCCTAAGATTTAAAAGAAATCGATAAAGAGAAAAATGATGAGTATGGAGAGAGACATGGTGTCAGTTCAAGCCTTTGATAAAAATTAAAATCCTCCTTTCTACAGTAAGTAGTGTAAATCGTTAGCAATAACACTTTCATTTTTATAAATACTATAGTGAGAGAGAGTAAAATAGTGGTTTATGGAAACACATACACTAGCATGAAGCTAGTGTATTCTAGGACTAAGCCTGCTTAGTGCGTAGGTAATCATCGAGAGCTGGTATCTCTCCGGAAGAAACTCAAAACGAATACACTGCTCCGTGACCTTCTTTCGAGTCCCAAGTAGCATCTCCAGCCATAGGAGTAGCGTCCTAGCAAAATAAAACTTCTAAAACAATTTTTAAATTACTTTATACTTCTTTTTTGGAGAAAACGCCTTCTTTGTGAATGTTCGGAAAAATGTTTAAATACCTCTTTTTCCTTAAAAGAATCTTAGAGTGGCATGCAGCCTGAAGCTCTCTGGGCACTTGTGCAGCGAGACGCAGCAGTCCCCACTCCCCTTTAATCTTTGGCGCCGGGCTCGGAATCATGGCATTTGACAACCTCACACAATGGGTGCCATGGATACAAGCACTGCTCTTGCTCCCGTCATGGATGACTGTTACGAACGAAATTCCAAGCGCCGTGCTTTTTCCGACACACTTTGAATGTATTGTCTACTTTTCACTTCATAATCATTTAACAAGGAATGTCGGTTATACTGTCCCTTTATTACCATTGAGGAAATCACTCGCCATGGTGAGGTGAAATCATTTCCTGAAGTGCCCTGGCATTAAGGGACAGAAGTGTGTGATGTGAACGCACCACTCTCAATCTCTGAAACCTGTGGTCTTAGCCACTACATGCCCTTCAGTGCGATTAAAAAGGCATTTTTTATACTTGATACCGATCACAATCTTCAGGCATGAACGCATAGTCGAAATGACGTTATGGAAGTCTTATGGAAAAAGCCAATGCATATACCCAGGGTCTACAGGGCAAAAAATGATCTATACTAAATCTTCTCAGAAATTCTCATCTTAAATAGGAATTCTGAGGGGAGAAGTTTTGCTGAGATATCAAATGTAGTTAGTAGGAACAGCAGCTGTACTAACTGCGTTTTTACACCCTAAAACACTAAGAAGGAATCCGGAAAATCCGTTTTATGCTCCCCCAGCACGCGGCGCTTTTGATTAAACTTCAAGTTTTCAGACATTTACCCTTTTTTTGATCCAGGTATAATTTTAAAACAGTTATGTTTTATTCAGCGTGGAAGACCTACCTTTGTCAGAAAAGGAACAGATTATTTTGGTGTCAAAATTCCCCTCACAAATGTCATTGTTCACATTTTTGCTTCTGCATTAATGAAAGAAGAATTTCAATAGGCGTTTCCTGTATTGCGAGATCTATTCTGACTGCAGGATTTCAAAGAACGAGAAATGGATTGTTAGGGAAATCTGAAGCTTGTATTAAAAGTTCAATTCGCTGAGCAGTCAAAAGAACTGTGGGCGAGGAAAACAAAGAATATTTTACTCAACCAACTTTTCCATAAAAAAAGTCACGCAATTTACAACATTTGATTCCTTTGCCTCTTTGTCATTCAGAAATAATACATCAAAACGAGTTTTTTCGTTCTCTCTTAATTTCGCAGGCATAGAGAGTAGTTGGTTCCTGCAAATAATCTTTCCTAAGATTTAAAAGAAATCGATAAAGAGAAAAATGATGAGTATGGAGAGAGACATGGTGTCAGTTCAAGCCTTTGATAAAAATTAAAATCCTCCTTTCTACAGTAAGTAGTGTAAATCGTTAGCAATAACACTTTCATTTTTATAAATACTATAGTGAGAGAGAGTAAAATAGTGGTTTATGGAAACACATACACTAGCATGAAGCTAGTGTATTCTAGGACTAAGCCTGCTTAGTGCGTAGGTAATCATCGAGAGCTGGTATCTCTCCGGAAGAAACTCAAAACGAATACACTGCTCCGTGACCTTCTTTCGAGTCCCAAGTAGCATCTCCAGCCATAGGAGTAGCATCCTAGCAAAATAAAACTTCTAAAACAATTTTTAAATTACTTTATACTTCTTTTTTGGAGAAAACGCCTTCTTTGTGAATGTTCGGAAAAATGTTTAAATACCTCTTTTTCCTTAAAAGAATCTTAGAGTGGCATGCAGCCTGAAGCTCTCTGGGCACTTGTGCAGCGAGACGCAGCAGTCCCCACTCCCCTTTAATCTTTGGCGCCGGGCTCGGAATCATGGCATTTGACAACCTCACACAATGGGTGCCATGGATACAAGCACTGCTCTTGCTCCCGTCATGGATGACTGTTACGAACGAAATTCCAAGCGCCGTGCTTTTTCCGACACACTTTGAATGTATTGTCTACTTTTCACTTCATAATCATTTAACAAGGAATGTCGGTTATACTGTCCCTTTATTACCATTGAGGAAATCACTCGCCATGGTGAGGTGAAATCATTTCCTGAAGTGCCCTGGCATTAAGGGACAGAAGTGTGTGATGTGAACGCACCACTCTCAATCTCTGAAACCTGTGGTCTTAGCCACTACATGCCCTTCAGTGCGATTAAAAAGGCATTTTTTATACTTGATACCGATCACAATCTTCAGGCATGAACGCATAGTCGAAATGACGTTATGGAAGTCTTATGGAAAAAGCCAATGCATATACCCAGGGTCTACAGGGCAAAAAATGATCTATACTAAATCTTCTCAGAAATTCTCATCTTAAATAGGAATTCTGAGGGGAGAAGTTTTGCTGAGATATCAAATGTAGTTAGTAGGAACAGCAGCTGTACTAACTGCGTTTTTACACCCTAAAACACTAAGAAGGAATCCGGAAAATCCGTTTTATGCTCCCCCAGCACGCGGCGCTTTTGATTAAACTTCAAGTTTTCAGACATTTACCCTTTTTTTGATCCAGGTATAATTTTAAAACAGTTATGTTTTATTCAGCGTGGAAGACCTACCTTTGTCAGAAAAGGAACAGATTATTTTGGTGTCAAAATTCCCCTCACAAATGTCATTGTTCACATTTTTGCTTCTGCATTAATGAAAGAAGAATTTCAATAGGCGTTTCCTGTATTGCGAGATCTATTCTGACTGCAGGATTTCAAAGAACGAGAAATGGATTGTTAGGGAAATCTGAAGCTTGTATTAAAAGTTCAATTCGCTGAGCAGTCAAAAGAACTGTGGGCGAGGAAAACAAAGAATATTTTACTCAACCAACTTTTCCATAAAAAAAGTCACGCAATTTACAACATTTGATTCCTTTGCCTCTTTGTCATTCAGAAATAATACATCAAAACGAGTTTTTTCGTTCTCTCTTAATTTCGCAGGCATAGAGAGTAGTTGGTTCCTGCAAATAATCTTTCCTAAGATTTAAAAGAAATCGATAAAGAGAAAAATGATGAGTATGGAGAGAGACATGGTGTCAGTTCAAGCCTTTGATAAAAATTAAAATCCTCCTTTCTACAGTAAGTAGTGTAAATCGTTAGCAATAACACTTTCATTTTTATAAATACTATAGTGAGAGAGAGTAAAATAGTGGTTTATGGAAACACATACACTAGCATGAAGCTAGTGTATTCTAGGACTAAGCCTGCTTAGTGCGTAGGTAATCATCGAGAGCTGGTATCTCTCCGGAAGAAACTCAAAACGAATACACTGCTCCGTGACCTTCTTTCGAGTCCCAAGTAGCATCTCCAGCCATAGGAGTAGCGTCCTAGCAAAATAAAACTTCTAAAACAATTTTTAAATTACTTTATACTTCTTTTTTGGAGAAAACGCCTTCTTTGTGAATGTTCGGAAAAATGTTTAAATACCTCTTTTTCCTTAAAAGAATCTTAGAGTGGCATGCAGCCTGAAGCTCTCTGGGCACTTGTGCAGCGAGACGCAGCAGTCCCCACTCCCCTTTAATCTTTGGCGCCGGGCTCGGAATCATGGCATTTGACAACCTCACACAATGGGTGCCATGGATACAAGCACTGCTCTTGCTCCCGTCATGGATGACTGTTACGAACGAAATTCCAAGCGCCGTGCTTTTTCCGACACACTTTGAATGTATTGTCTACTTTTCACTTCATAATCATTTAACAAGGAATGTCGGTTATACTGTCCCTTTATTACCATTGAGGAAATCACTCGCCATGGTGAGGTGAAATCATTTCCTGAAGTGCCCTGGCATTAAGGGACAGAAGTGTGTGATGTGAACGCACCACTCTCAATCTCTGAAACCTGTGGTCTTAGCCACTACATGCCCTTCAGTGCGATTAAAAAGGCATTTTTTATACTTGATACCGATCACAATCTTCAGGCATGAACGCATAGTCGAAATGACGTTATGGAAGTCTTATGGAAAAAGCCAATGCATATACCCAGGGTCTACAGGGCAAAAAATGATCTATACTAAATCTTCTCAGAAATTCTCATCTTAAATAGGAATTCTGAGGGGAGAAGTTTTGCTGAGATATCAAATGTAGTTAGTAGGAACAGCAGCTGTACTAACTGCGTTTTTACACCCTAAAACACTAAGAAGGAATCCGGAAAATCCGTTTTATGCTCCCCCAGCACGCGGCGCTTTTGATTAAACTTCAAGTTTTCAGACATTTACCCTTTTTTTGATCCAGGTATAATTTTAAAACAGTTATGTTTTATTCAGCGTGGAAGACCTACCTTTGTCAGAAAAGGAACAGATTATTTTGGTGTCAAAATTCCCCTCACAAATGTCATTGTTCACATTTTTGCTTCTGCATTAATGAAAGAAGAATTTCAATAGGCGTTTCCTGTATTGCGAGATCTATTCTGACTGCAGGATTTCAAAGAACGAGAAATGGATTGTTAGGGAAATCTGAAGCTTGTATTAAAAGTTCAATTCGCTGAGCAGTCAAAAGAACTGTGGGCGAGGAAAACAAAGAATATTTTACTCAACCAACTTTTCCATAAAAAAAGTCACGCAATTTACAACATTTGATTCCTTTGCCTCTTTGTCATTCAGAAATAATACATCAAAACGAGTTTTTTCGTTCTCTCTTAATTTCGCAGGCATAGAGAGTAGTTGGTTCCTGCAAATAATCTTTCCTAAGATTTAAAAGAAATCGATAAAGAGAAAAATGATGAGTATGGAGAGAGACATGGTGTCAGTTCAAGCCTTTGATAAAAATTAAAATCCTCCTTTCTACAGTAAGTAGTGTAAATCGTTAGCAATAACACTTTCATTTTTATAAATACTATAGTGAGAGAGAGTAAAATAGTGGTTTATGGAAACACATACACTAGCATGAAGCTAGTGTATTCTAGGACTAAGCCTGCTTAGTGCGTAGGTAATCATCGAGAGCTGGTATCTCTCCGGAAGAAACTCAAAACGAATACACTGCTCCGTGACCTTCTTTCGAGTCCCAAGTAGCATCTCCAGCCATAGGAGTAGCATCCTAGCAAAATAAAACTTCTAAAACAATTTTTAAATTACTTTATACTTCTTTTTTGGAGAAAACGCCTTCTTTGTGAATGTTCGGAAAAATGTTTAAATACCTCTTTTTCCTTAAAAGAATCTTAGAGTGGCATGCAGCCTGAAGCTCTCTGGGCACTTGTGCAGCGAGACGCAGCAGTCCCCACTCCCCTTTAATCTTTGGCGCCGGGCTCGGAATCATGGCATTTGACAACCTCACACAATGGGTGCCATGGATACAAGCACTGCTCTTGCTCCCGTCATGGATGACTGTTACGAACGAAATTCCAAGCGCCGTGCTTTTTCCGACACACTTTGAATGTATTGTCTACTTTTCACTTCATAATCATTTAACAAGGAATGTCGGTTATACTGTCCCTTTATTACCATTGAGGAAATCACTCGCCATGGTGAGGTGAAATCATTTCCTGAAGTGCCCTGGCATTAAGGGACAGAAGTGTGTGATGTGAACGCACCACTCTCAATCTCTGAAACCTGTGGTCTTAGCCACTACATGCCCTTCAGTGCGATTAAAAAGGCATTTTTTATACTTGATACCGATCACAATCTTCAGGCATGAACGCATAGTCGAAATGACGTTATGGAAGTCTTATGGAAAAAGCCAATGCATATACCCAGGGTCTACAGGGCAAAAAATGATCTATACTAAATCTTCTCAGAAATTCTCATCTTAAATAGGAATTCTGAGGGGAGAAGTTTTGCTGAGATATCAAATGTAGTTAGTAGGAACAGCAGCTGTACTAACTGCGTTTTTACACCCTAAAACACTAAGAAGGAATCCGGAAAATCCGTTTTATGCTCCCCCAGCACGCGGCGCTTTTGATTAAACTTCAAGTTTTCAGACATTTACCCTTTTTTTGATCCAGGTATAATTTTAAAACAGTTATGTTTTATTCAGCGTGGAAGACCTACCTTTGTCAGAAAAGGAACAGATTATTTTGGTGTCAAAATTCCCCTCACAAATGTCATTGTTCACATTTTTGCTTCTGCATTAATGAAAGAAGAATTTCAATAGGCGTTTCCTGTATTGCGAGATCTATTCTGACTGCAGGATTTCAAAGAACGAGAAATGGATTGTTAGGGAAATCTGAAGCTTGTATTAAAAGTTCAATTCGCTGAGCAGTCAAAAGAACTGTGGGCGAGGAAAACAAAGAATATTTTACTCAACCAACTTTTCCATAAAAAAAGTCACGCAATTTACAACATTTGATTCCTTTGCCTCTTTGTCATTCAGAAATAATACATCAAAACGAGTTTTTTCGTTCTCTCTTAATTTCGCAGGCATAGAGAGTAGTTGGTTCCTGCAAATAATCTTTCCTAAGATTTAAAAGAAATCGATAAAGAGAAAAATGATGAGTATGGAGAGAGACATGGTGTCAGTTCAAGCCTTTGATAAAAATTAAAATCCTCCTTTCTACAGTAAGTAGTGTAAATCGTTAGCAATAACACTTTCATTTTTATAAATACTATAGTGAGAGAGAGTAAAATAGTGGTTTATGGAAACACATACACTAGCATGAAGCTAGTGTATTCTAGGACTAAGCCTGCTTAGTGCGTAGGTAATCATCGAGAGCTGGTATCTCTCCGGAAGAAACTCAAAACGAATACACTGCTCCGTGACCTTCTTTCGAGTCCCAAGTAGCATCTCCAGCCATAGGAGTAGCATCCTAGCAAAATAAAACTTCTAAAACAATTTTTAAATTACTTTATACTTCTTTTTTGGAGAAAACGCCTTCTTTGTGAATGTTCGGAAAAATGTTTAAATACCTCTTTTTCCTTAAAAGAATCTTAGAGTGGCATGCAGCCTGAAGCTCTCTGGGCACTTGTGCAGCGAGACGCAGCAGTCCCCACTCCCCTTTAATCTTTGGCGCCGGGCTCGGAATCATGGCATTTGACAACCTCACACAATGGGTGCCATGGATACAAGCACTGCTCTTGCTCCCGTCATGGATGACTGTTACGAACGAAATTCCAAGCGCCGTGCTTTTTCCGACACACTTTGAATGTATTGTCTACTTTTCACTTCATAATCATTTAACAAGGAATGTCGGTTATACTGTCCCTTTATTACCATTGAGGAAATCACTCGCCATGGTGAGGTGAAATCATTTCCTGAAGTGCCCTGGCATTAAGGGACAGAAGTGTGTGATGTGAACGCACCACTCTCAATCTCTGAAACCTGTGGTCTTAGCCACTACATGCCCTTCAGTGCGATTAAAAAGGCATTTTTATACTTGATACCGATCACAATCTTCAGGCATGAACGCATAGTCGAAATGACGTTATGGAAGTCTTATGGAAAAAGCCAATGCATATACCCAGGGTCTACAGGGCAAAAAATGATCTATACTAAATCTTCTCAGAAATTCTCATCTTAAATAGGAATTCTGAGGGGAGAAGTTTTGCTGAGATATCAAATGTAGTTAGTAGGAACAGCAGCTGTACTAACTGCGTTTTTACACCCTAAAACACTAAGAAGGAATCCGGAAAATCCGTTTTATGCTCCCCCAGCACGCGGCGCTTTTGATTAAACTTCAAGTTTTCAGACATTTACCCTTTTTTTGATCCAGGTATAATTTTAAAACAGTTATGTTTTATTCAGCGTGGAAGACCTACCTTTGTCAGAAAAGGAACAGATTATTTTGGTGTCAAAATTCCCCTCACAAATGTCATTGTTCACATTTTTGCTTCTGCATTAATGAAAGAAGAATTTCAATAGGCGTTTCCTGTATTGCGAGATCTATTCTGACTGCAGGATTTCAAAGAACGAGAAATGGATTGTTAGGGAAATCTGAAGCTTGTATTAAAAGTTCAATTCGCTGAGCAGTCAAAAGAACTGTGGGCGAGGAAAACAAAGAATATTTTACTCAACCAACTTTTCCATAAAAAAAGTCACGCAATTTACAACATTTGATTCCTTTGCCTCTTTGTCATTCAGAAATAATACATCAAAACGAGTTTTTTCGTTCTCTCTTAATTTCGCAGGCATAGAGAGTAGTTGGTTCCTGCAAATAATCTTTCCTAAGATTTAAAAGAAATCGATAAAGAGAAAAATGATGAGTATGGAGAGAGACATGGTGTCAGTTCAAGCCTTTGATAAAAATTAAAATCCTCCTTTCTACAGTAAGTAGTGTAAATCGTTAGCAATAACACTTTCATTTTTATAAATACTATAGTGAGAGAGAGTAAAATAGTGGTTTATGGAAACACATACACTAGCATGAAGCTAGTGTATTCTAGGACTAAGCCTGCTTAGTGCGTAGGTAATCATCGAGAGCTGGTATCTCTCCGGAAGAAACTCAAAACGAATACACTGCTCCGTGACCTTCTTTCGAGTCCCAAGTAGCATCTCCAGCCATAGGAGTAGCATCCTAGCAAAATAAAACTTCTAAAACAATTTTTAAATTACTTTATACTTCTTTTTTGGAGAAAACGCCTTCTTTGTGAATGTTCGGAAAAATGTTTAAATACCTCTTTTTCCTTAAAAGAATCTTAGAGTGGCATGCAGCCTGAAGCTCTCTGGGCACTTGTGCAGCGAGACGCAGCAGTCCCCACTCCCCTTTAATCTTTGGCGCCGGGCTCGGAATCATGGCATTTGACAACCTCACACAATGGGTGCCATGGATACAAGCACTGCTCTTGCTCCCGTCATGGATGACTGTTACGAACGAAATTCCAAGCGCCGTGCTTTTTCCGACACACTTTGAATGTATTGTCTACTTTTCACTTCATAATCATTTAACAAGGAATGTCGGTTATACTGTCCCTTTATTACCATTGAGGAAATCACTCGCCATGGTGAGGTGAAATCATTTCCTGAAGTGCCCTGGCATTAAGGGACAGAAGTGTGTGATGTGAACGCACCACTCTCAATCTCTGAAACCTGTGGTCTTAGCCACTACATGCCCTTCAGTGCGATTAAAAAGGCATTTTTATACTTGATACCGATCACAATCTTCAGGCATGAACGCATAGTCGAAATGACGTTATGGAAGTCTTATGGAAAAAGCCAATGCATATACCCAGGGTCTACAGGGCAAAAAATGATCTATACTAAATCTTCTCAGAAATTCTCATCTTAAATAGGAATTCTGAGGGGAGAAGTTTTGCTGAGATATCAAATGTAGTTAGTAGGAACAGCAGCTGTACTAACTGCGTTTTTACACCCTAAAACACTAAGAAGGAATCCGGAAAATCCGTTTTATGCTCCCCCAGCACGCGGCGCTTTTGATTAAACTTCAAGTTTTCAGACATTTACCCTTTTTTTGATCCAGGTATAATTTTAAAACAGTTATGTTTTATTCAGCGTGGAAGACCTACCTTTGTCAGAAAAGGAACAGATTATTTTGGTGTCAAAATTCCCCTCACAAATGTCATTGTTCACATTTTTGCTTCTGCATTAATGAAAGAAGAATTTCAATAGGCGTTTCCTGTATTGCGAGATCTATTCTGACTGCAGGATTTCAAAGAACGAGAAATGGATTGTTAGGGAAATCTGAAGCTTGTATTAAAAGTTCAATTCGCTGAGCAGTCAAAAGAACTGTGGGCGAGGAAAACAAAGAATATTTTACTCAACCAACTTTTCCATAAAAAAAGTCACGCAATTTACAACATTTGATTCCTTTGCCTCTTTGTCATTCAGAAGTAATACATCAAAACGAGTTTTTTCGTTCTCTCTTAATTTCGCAGGCATAGAGAGTAGTTGGTTCCTGCAAATAATCTTTCCTAAGATTTAAAAGAAATCGATAAAGAGAAAAATGATGAGTATGGAGAGAGACATGGTGTCAGTTCAAGCCTTTGATAAAAATTAAAATCCTCCTTTCTACAGTAAGTAGTGTAAATCGTTAGCAATAACACTTTCATTTTTATAAATACTATAGTGAGAGAGAGAGTAAAATAGTGGTTTATGGAAACACATACACTAGCATGAAGCTAGTGTATTCTAGGACTAAGCCTGCTTAGTGCGTAGGTAATCATCGAGAGCTGGTATCTCTCCGGAAGAAACTCAAAACGAATACACTGCTCCATGACCTTCTTTCGAGTCCCAAGTAGCATCTCCAGCCATAGGAGTAGCATCCTAGCAAAATAAAACTTCTAAAACAATTTTTAAATTACTTTATACTTCTTTTTTGGAGAAAACGCCTTCTTTGTGAATGTTCGGAAAAATGTTTAAATACCTCTTTTTCCTTAAAAGAATCTTAGAGTGGCATGCAGCCTGAAGCTCTCTGGGCACTTGTGCAGCGAGACGCAGCAGTCCCCACTCCCCTTTAATCTTTGGCGCCGGGCTCGGAATCCTGGCATTTGACAACCTCACACAATGGGTGCCATGGATACAAGCACTGCTCTTGCTCCCGTCATGGATGACTGTTACGAACGAAATTCCAAGCGCCGTGCTTTTTCCGACACACTTTGAATGTATTGTCTACTTTTCACTTCATAATCATTTAACAAGGAATGTCGGTTATACTGTCCCTTTATTACCATTGAGGAAATCACTCGCCATGGTGAGGTGAAATCATTTCCTGAAGTGCCCTGGCATTAAGGGACAGAAGTGTGTGATGTGAACGCACCACTCTCAATCTCTGAAACCTGTGGTCTTAGCCACTACATGCCCTTCAGTGCGATTAAAAAGGCATTTTTATACTTGATACCGATCACAATCTTCAGGCATGAACGCATAGTCGAAATGACGTTATGGAAGTCTTATGGAAAAAGCCAATGCATATACCCAGGGTCTACAGGGCAAAAAATGATCTATACTAAATCTTCTCAGAAATTCTCATCTTAAATAGGAATTCTGAGGGGAGAAGTTTTGCTGAGATATCAAATGTAGTTAGTAGGAACAGCAGCTGTACTAACTGCGTTTTTACACCCTAAAACACTAAGAAGGAATCCGGAAAATCCGTTTTATGCTCCCCCAGCACGCGGCGCTTTTGATTAAACTTCAAGTTTTCAGACATTTACCCTTTTTTTGATCCAGGTATAATTTTAAAACAGTTATGTTTTATTCAGCGTGGAAGACCTACCTTTGTCAGAAAAGGAACAGATTATTTTGGTGTCAAAATTCCCCTCACAAATGTCATTGTTCACATTTTTGCTTCTGCATTAATGAAAGAAGAATTTCAATAGGCGTTTCCTGTATTGCGAGATCTATTCTGACTGCAGGATTTCAAAGAACGAGAAATGGATTGTTAGGGAAATCGGAAGCTTGTATTAAAAGTTCAATTCGCTGAGCAGTCAAAAGAACTGTGGGCGAGGAAAACAAAGAATATTTTACTCAACCAACTTTTCCATAAAAAAAGTCACGCAATTTACAACATTTGATTCCTTTGCCTCTTTGTCATTCAGAAGTAATACATCAAAACGAGTTTTTTCGTTCTCTCTTAATTTCGCAGGCATAGAGAGTAGTTGGTTCCTGCAAATAATCTTTCCTAAGATTTAAAAGAAATCGATAAAGAGAAAAATGATGAGTATGGAGAGAGACATGGTGTCAGTTCAAGCCTTTGATAAAAATTAAAATCCTCCTTTCTACAGTAAGTAGTGTAAATCGTTAGCAATAACACTTTCATTTTTATAAATACTATAGTGAGAGAGAGAGTAAAATAGTGGTTTATGGAAACACATACACTAGCATGAAGCTAGTGTATTCTAGGACTAAGCCTGCTTAGTGCGTAGGTAATCATCGAGAGCTGGTATCTCTCCGGAAGAAACTCAAAACGAATACACTGCTCCATGACCTTCTTTCGAGTCCCAAGTAGCATCTCCAGCCATAGGAGTAGCATCCTAGCAAAATAAAACTTCTAAAACAATTTTTAAATTACTTTATACTTCTTTTTTGGAGAAAACGCCTTCTTTGTGAATGTTCGGAAAAATGTTTAAATACCTCTTTTTCCTTAAAAGAATCTTAGAGTGGCATGCAGCCTGAAGCTCTCTGGGCACTTGTGCAGCGAGACGCAGCAGTCCCCACTCCCCTTTAATCTTTGGCGCCGGGCTCGGAATCCTGGCATTTGACAACCTCACACAATGGGTGCCATGGATACAAGCACTGCTCTTGCTCCCGTCATGGATGACTGTTACGAACGAAATTCCAAGCGCCGTGCTTTTTCCGACACACTTTGAATGTATTGTCTACTTTTCACTTCATAATCATTTAACAAGGAATGTCGGTTATACTGTCCCTTTATTACCATTGAGGAAATCACTCGCCATGGTGAGGTGAAATCATTTCCTGAAGTGCCCTGGCATTAAGGGACAGAAGTGTGTGATGTGAACGCACCACTCTCAATCTCTGAAACCTGTGGTCTTAGCCACTACATGCCCTTCAGTGCGATTAAAAAGGCATTTTTATACTTGATACCGATCACAATCTTCAGGCATGAACGCATAGTCGAAATGACGTTATGGAAGTCTTATGGAAAAAGCCAATGCATATACCCAGGGTCTACAGGGCAAAAAATGATCTATACTAAATCTTCTCAGAAATTCTCATCTTAAATAGGAATTCTGAGGGGAGAAGTTTTGCTGAGATATCAAATGTAGTTAGTAGGAACAGCAGCTGTACTAACTGCGTTTTTACACCCTAAAACACTAAGAAGGAATCCGGAAAATCCGTTTTATGCTCCCCCAGCACGCGGCGCTTTTGATTAAACTTCAAGTTTTCAGACATTTACCCTTTTTTTGATCCAGGTATAATTTTAAAACAGTTATGTTTTATTCAGCGTGGAAGACCTACCTTTGTCAGAAAAGGAACAGATTATTTTGGTGTCAAAATTCCCCTCACAAATGTCATTGTTCACATTTTTGCTTCTGCATTAATGAAAGAAGAATTTCAATAGGCGTTTCCTGTATTGCGAGATCTATTCTGACTGCAGGATTTCAAAGAACGAGAAATGGATTGTTAGGGAAATCGGAAGCTTGTATTAAAAGTTCAATTCGCTGAGCAGTCAAAAGAACTGTGGGCGAGGAAAACAAAGAATATTTTACTCAACCAACTTTTCCATAAAAAAAGTCACGCAATTTACAACATTTGATTCCTTTGCCTCTTTGTCATTCAGAAATAATACATCAAAACGAGTTTTTTCGTTCTCTCTTAATTTCGCAGGCATAGAGAGTAGTTGGTTCCTGCAAATAATCTTTCCTAAGATTTAAAAAAAATCGATAAAGAGAAAAATGATGAGTATGGAGAGAGACATGGTGTCAGTTCAAGCCTTTGATAAAAATTAAAATCCTCCTTTCTACAGTAAGTAGTGTAAATCGTTAGCAATAACACTTTCATTTTTATAAATACTATAGTGAGAGAGAGTAAAATAGTGGTTTATGGAAACACATACACTAGCATGAAGCTAGTGTATTCTAGGACTAAGCCTGCTTAGTGCGTAGGTAATCATCGAGAGCTGGTATCTCTCCGGAAGAAACTCAAAACGAATACACTGCTCCGTGACCTTCTTTCGAGTCCCAAGTAGCATCTCCAGCCATAGGAGTAGCATCCTAGCAAAATAAAACTTCTAAAACAATTTTTAAATTACTTTATACTTCTTTTTTGGAGAAAACGCCTTCTTTGTGAATGTTCGGAAAAATGTTTAAATACCTCTTTTTCCTTAAAAGAATCTTAGAGTGGCATGCAGCCTGAAGCTCTCTGGGCACTTGTGCAGCGAGACGCAGCAGTCCCCACTCCCCTTTAATCTTTGGCGCCGGGCTCGGAATCATGGCATTTGACAACCTCACACAATGGGTGCCATGGATACAAGCACTGCTCTTGCTCCCGTCATGGATGACTGTTACGAACGAAATTCCAAGCGCCGTGCTTTTTCCGACACACTTTGAATGTATTGTCTACTTTTCACTTCATAATCATTTAACAAGGAATGTCGGTTATACTGTCCCTTTATTACCATTGAGGAAATCACTCGCCATGGTGAGGTGAAATCATTTCCTGAAGTGCCCTGGCATTAAGGGACAGAAGTGTGTGATGTGAACGCACCACTCTCAATCTCTGAAACCTGTGGTCTTAGCCACTACATGCCCTTCAGTGCGATTAAAAAGGCATTTTTATACTTGATACCGATCACAATCTTCAGGCATGAACGCATAGTCGAAATGACGTTATGGAAGTCTTATGGAAAAAGCCAATGCATATACCCAGGGTCTACAGGGCAAAAAATGATCTATACTAAATCTTCTCAGAAATTCTCATCTTAAATAGGAATTCTGAGGGGAGAAGTTTTGCTGAGATATCAAATGTAGTTAGTAGGAACAGCAGCTGTACTAACTGCGTTTTTACACCCTAAAACACTAAGAAGGAATCCGGAAAATCCGTTTTATGCTCCCCCAGCACGCGGCGCTTTTGATTAAACTTCAAGTTTTCAGACATTTACCCTTTTTTTGATCCAGGTATAATTTTAAAACAGTTATGTTTTATTCAGCGTGGAAGACCTACCTTTGTCAGAAAAGGAACAGATTATTTTGGTGTCAAAATTCCCCTCACAAATGTCATTGTTCACATTTTTGCTTCTGCATTAATGAAAGAAGAATTTCAATAGGCGTTTCCTGTATTGCGAGATCTATTCTGACTGCAGGATTTCAAAGAACGAGAAATGGATTGTTAGGGAAATCTGAAGCTTGTATTAAAAGTTCAATTCGCTGAGCAGTCAAAAGAACTGTGGGCGAGGAAAACAAAGAATATTTTACTCAACCAACTTTTCCATAAAAAAAGTCACGCAATTTACAACATTTGATTCCTTTGCCTCTTTGTCATTCAGAAGTAATACATCAAAACGAGTTTTTTCGTTCTCTCTTAATTTCGCAGGCATAGAGAGTAGTTGGTTCCTGCAAATAATCTTTCCTAAGATTTAAAAGAAATCGATAAAGAGAAAAATGATGAGTATGGAGAGAGACATGGTGTCAGTTCAAGCCTTTGATAAAAATTAAAATCCTCCTTTCTACAGTAAGTAGTGTAAATCGTTAGCAATAACACTTTCATTTTTATAAATACTATAGTGAGAGAGAGAGTAAAATAGTGGTTTATGGAAACACATACACTAGCATGAAGCTAGTGTATTCTAGGACTAAGCCTGCTTAGTGCGTAGGTAATCATCGAGAGCTGGTATCTCTCCGGAAGAAACTCAAAACGAATACACTGCTCCATGACCTTCTTTCGAGTCCCAAGTAGCATCTCCAGCCATAGGAGTAGCATCCTAGCAAAATAAAACTTCTAAAACAATTTTTAAATTACTTTATACTTCTTTTTTGGAGAAAACGCCTTCTTTGTGAATGTTCGGAAAAATGTTTAAATACCTCTTTTTCCTTAAAAGAATCTTAGAGTGGCATGCAGCCTGAAGCTCTCTGGGCACTTGTGCAGCGAGACGCAGCAGTCCCCACTCCCCTTTAATCTTTGGCGCCGGGCTCGGAATCCTGGCATTTGACAACCTCACACAATGGGTGCCATGGATACAAGCACTGCTCTTGCTCCCGTCATGGATGACTGTTACGAACGAAATTCCAAGCGCCGTGCTTTTTCCGACACACTTTGAATGTATTGTCTACTTTTCACTTCATAATCATTTAACAAGGAATGTCGGTTATACTGTCCCTTTATTACCATTGAGGAAATCACTCGCCATGGTGAGGTGAAATCATTTCCTGAAGTGCCCTGGCATTAAGGGACAGAAGTGTGTGATGTGAACGCACCACTCTCAATCTCTGAAACCTGTGGTCTTAGCCACTACATGCCCTTCAGTGCGATTAAAAAGGCATTTTTATACTTGATACCGATCACAATCTTCAGGCATGAACGCAAAGTCGAAATGACGTTATGGAAGTCTTATGGAAAAAGCCAATGCATATACCCAGGGTCTACAGGGCAAAAAATGATCTATACTAAATCTTCTCAGAAATTCTCATCTTAAATAGGAATTCTGAGGGGAGAAGTTTTGCTGAGATATCAAATGTAGTTAGTAGGAACAGCAGCTGTACTAACTGCGTTTTTACACCCTAAAACACTAAGAAGGAATCCGGAAAATCCGTTTTATGCTCCCCCAGCACGCGGCGCTTTTGATTAAACTTCAAGTTTTCAGACATTTACCCTTTTTTTGATCCAGGTATAATTTTAAAACAGTTATGTTTTATTCAGCGTGGAAGACCTACCTTTGTCAGAAAAGGAACAGATTATTTTGGTGTCAAAATTCCCCTCACAAATGTCATTGTTCACATTTTTGCTTCTGCATTAATGAAAGAAGAATTTCAATAGGTGTTTCCTGTATTGCGAGATCTATTCTGACTGCAGGATTTCAAAGAACGAGAAATGGATTGTTAGGGAAATCGGAAGCTTGTATTAAAAGTTCAATTCGCTGAGCAGTCAAAAGAACTGTGGGCGAGGAAAACAAAGAATATTTTACTCAACCAACTTTTCCATAAAAAAAGTCACGCAATTTACAACATTTGATTCCTTTGCCTCTTTGTCATTCAGAAATAATACATCAAAACGAGTTTTTTCGTTCTCTCTTAATTTCGCAGGCATAGAGAGTAGTTGGTTCCTGCAAATAATCTTTCCTAAGATTTAAAAAAAATCGATAAAGAGAAAAATGATGAGTATGGAGAGAGACATGGTGTCAGTTCAAGCCTTTGATAAAAATTAAAATCCTCCTTTCTACAGTAAGTAGTGTAAATCGTTAGCAATAACACTTTCATTTTTATAAATACTATAGTGAGAGAGAGTAAAATAGTGGTTTATGGAAACACATACACTAGCATGAAGCTAGTGTATTCTAGGACTAAGCCTGCTTAGTGCGTAGGTAATCATCGAGAGCTGGTATCTCTCCGGAAGAAACTCAAAACGAATACACTGCTCCGTGACCTTCTTTCGAGTCCCAAGTAGCATCTCCAGCCATAGGAGTAGCATCCTAGCAAAATAAAACTTCTAAAACAATTTTTAAATTACTTTATACTTCTTTTTTGGAGAAAACGCCTTCTTTGTGAATGTTCGGAAAAATGTTTAAATACCTCTTTTTCCTTAAAAGAATCTTAGAGTGGCATGCAGCCTGAAGCTCTCTGGGCACTTGTGCAGCGAGACGCAGCAGTCCCCACTCCCCTTTAATCTTTGGCGCCGGGCTCGGAATCATGGCATTTGACAACCTCACACAATGGGTGCCATGGATACAAGCACTGCTCTTGCTCCCGTCATGGATGACTGTTACGAACGAAATTCCAAGCGCCGTGCTTTTTCCGACACACTTTGAATGTATTGTCTACTTTTCACTTCATAATCATTTAACAAGGAATGTCGGTTATACTGTCCCTTTATTACCATTGAGGAAATCACTCGCCATGGTGAGGTGAAATCATTTCCTGAAGTGCCCTGGCATTAAGGGACAGAAGTGTGTGATGTGAACGCACCACTCTCAATCTCTGAAACCTGTGGTCTTAGCCACTACATGCCCTTCAGTGCGATTAAAAAGGCATTTTTATACTTGATACCGATCACAATCTTCAGGCATGAACGCATAGTCGAAATGACGTTATGGAAGTCTTATGGAAAAAGCCAATGCATATACCCAGGGTCTACAGGGCAAAAAATGATCTATACTAAATCTTCTCAGAAATTCTCATCTTAAATAGGAATTCTGAGGGGAGAAGTTTTGCTGAGATATCAAATGTAGTTAGTAGGAACAGCAGCTGTACTAACTGCGTTTTTACACCCTAAAACACTAAGAAGGAATCCGGAAAATCCGTTTTATGCTCCCCCAGCACGCGGCGCTTTTGATTAAACTTCAAGTTTTCAGACATTTACCCTTTTTTTGATCCAGGTATAATTTTAAAACAGTTATGTTTTATTCAGCGTGGAAGACCTACCTTTGTCAGAAAAGGAACAGATTATTTTGGTGTCAAAATTCCCCTCACAAATGTCATTGTTCACATTTTTGCTTCTGCATTAATGAAAGAAGAATTTCAATAGGCGTTTCCTGTATTGCGAGATCTATTCTGACTGCAGGATTTCAAAGAACGAGAAATGGATTGTTAGGGAAATCTGAAGCTTGTATTAAAAGTTCAATTCGCTGAGCAGTCAAAAGAACTGTGGGCGAGGAAAACAAAGAATATTTTACTCAACCAACTTTTCCATAAAAAAAGTCACGCAATTTACAACATTTGATTCCTTTGCCTCTTTGTCATTCAGAAGTAATACATCAAAACGAGTTTTTTCGTTCTCTCTTAATTTCGCAGGCATAGAGAGTAGTTGGTTCCTGCAAATAATCTTTCCTAAGATTTAAAAGAAATCGATAAAGAGAAAAATGATGAGTATGGAGAGAGACATGGTGTCAGTTCAAGCCTTTGATAAAAATTAAAATCCTCCTTTCTACAGTAAGTAGTGTAAATCGTTAGCAATAACACTTTCATTTTTATAAATACTATAGTGAGAGAGAGAGTAAAATAGTGGTTTATGGAAACACATACACTAGCATGAAGCTAGTGTATTCTAGGACTAAGCCTGCTTAGTGCGTAGGTAATCATCGAGAGCTGGTATCTCTCCGGAAGAAACTCAAAACGAATACACTGCTCCGTGACCTTCTTTCGAGTCCCAAGTAGCATCTCCAGCCATAGGAGTAGCATCCTAGCAAAATAAAACTTCTAAAACAATTTTTAAATTACTTTATACTTCTTTTTTGGAGAAAACGCCTTCTTTGTGAATGTTCGGAAAAATGTTTAAATACCTCTTTTTCCTTAAAAGAATCTTAGAGTGGCATGCAGCCTGAAGCTCTCTGGGCACTTGTGCAGCGAGACGCAGCAGTCCCCACTCCCCTTTAATCTTTGGCGCCGGGCTCGGAATCATGGCATTTGACAACCTCACACAATGGGTGCCATGGATACAAGCACTGCTCTTGCTCCCGTCATGGATGACTGTTACGAACGAAATTCCAAGCGCCGTGCTTTTTCCGACACACTTTGAATGTATTGTCTACTTTTCACTTCATAATCATTTAACAAGGAATGTCGGTTATACTGTCCCTTTATTACCATTGAGGAAATCACTCGCCATGGTGAGGTGAAATCATTTCCTGAAGTGCCCTGGCATTAAGGGACAGAAGTGTGTGATGTGAACGCACCACTCTCAATCTCTGAAACCTGTGGTCTTAGCCACTACATGCCCTTCAGTGCGATTAAAAAGGCATTTTTATACTTGATACCGATCACAATCTTCAGGCATGAACGCATAGTCGAAATGACGTTATGGAAGTCTTATGGAAAAAGCCAATGCATATACCCAGGGTCTACAGGGCAAAAAATGATCTATACTAAATCTTCTCAGAAATTCTCATCTTAAATAGGAATTCTGAGGGGAGAAGTTTTGCTGAGATATCAAATGTAGTTAGTAGGAACAGCAGCTGTACTAACTGCGTTTTTACACCCTAAAACACTAAGAAGGAATCCGGAAAATCCGTTTTATGCTCCCCCAGCACGCGGCGCTTTTGATTAAACTTCAAGTTTTCAGACATTTACCCTTTTTTTGATCCAGGTATAATTTTAAAACAGTTATGTTTTATTCAGCGTGGAAGACCTACCTTTGTCAGAAAAGGAACAGATTATTTTGGTGTCAAAATTCCCCTCACAAATGTCATTGTTCACATTTTTGCTTCTGCATTAATGAAAGAAGAATTTCAATAGGCGTTTCCTGTATTGCGAGATCTATTCTGACTGCAGGATTTCAAAGAACGAGAAATGGATTGTTAGGGAAATCTGAAGCTTGTATTAAAAGTTCAATTCGCTGAGCAGTCAAAAGAACTGTGGGCGAGGAAAACAAAGAATATTTTACTCAACCAACTTTTCCATAAAAAAAGTCACGCAATTTACAACATTTGATTCCTTTGCCTCTTTGTCATTCAGAAATAATACATCAAAACGAGTTTTTTCGTTCTCTCTTAATTTCGCAGGCATAGAGAGTAGTTGGTTCCTGCAAATAATCTTTCCTAAGATTTAAAAGAAATCGATAAAGAGAAAAATGATGAGTATGGAGAGAGACATGGTGTCAGTTCAAGCCTTTGATAAAAATTAAAATCCTCCTTTCTACAGTAAGTAGTGTAAATCGTTAGCAATAACACTTTCATTTTTATAAATACTATAGTGAGAGAGAGTAAAATAGTGGTTTATGGAAACACATACACTAGCATGAAGCTAGTGTATTCTAGGACTAAGCCTGCTTAGTGCGTAGGTAATCATCGAGAGCTGGTATCTCTCCGGAAGAAACTCAAAACGAATACACTGCTCCGTGACCTTCTTTCGAGTCCCAAGTAGCATCTCCAGCCATAGGAGTAGCATCCTAGCAAAATAAAACTTCTAAAACAATTTTTAAATTACTTTATACTTCTTTTTTGGAGAAAACGCCTTCTTTGTGAATGTTCGGAAAAATGTTTAAATACCTCTTTTTCCTTAAAAGAATCTTAGAGTGGCATGCAGCCTGAAGCTCTCTGGGCACTTGTGCAGCGAGACGCAGCAGTCCCCACTCCCCTTTAATCTTTGGCGCCGGGCTCGGAATCATGGCATTTGACAACCTCACACAATGGGTGCCATGGATACAAGCACTGCTCTTGCTCCCGTCATGGATGACTGTTACGAACGAAATTCCAAGCGCCGTGCTTTTTCCGACACACTTTGAATGTATTGTCTACTTTTCACTTCATAATCATTTAACAAGGAATGTCGGTTATACTGTCCCTTTATTACCATTGAGGAAATCACTCGCCATGGTGAGGTGAAATCATTTCCTGAAGTGCCCTGGCATTAAGGGACAGAAGTGTGTGATGTGAACGCACCACTCTCAATCTCTGAAACCTGTGGTCTTAGCCACTACATGCCCTTCAGTGCGATTAAAAAGGCATTTTTATACTTGATACCGATCACAATCTTCAGGCATGAACGCATAGTCGAAATGACGTTATGGAAGTCTTATGGAAAAAGCCAATGCATATACCCAGGGTCTACAGGGCAAAAAATGATCTATACTAAATCTTCTCAGAAATTCTCATCTTAAATAGGAATTCTGAGGGGAGAAGTTTTGCTGAGATATCAAATGTAGTTAGTAGGAACAGCAGCTGTACTAACTGCGTTTTTACACCCTAAAACACTAAGAAGGAATCCGGAAAATCCGTTTTATGCTCCCCCAGCACGCGGCGCTTTTGATTAAACTTCAAGTTTTCAGACATTTACCCTTTTTTTGATCCAGGTATAATTTTAAAACAGTTATGTTTTATTCAGCGTGGAAGACCTACCTTTGTCAGAAAAGGAACAGATTATTTTGGTGTCAAAATTCCCCTCACAAATGTCATTGTTCACATTTTTGCTTCTGCATTAATGAAAGAAGAATTTCAATAGGCGTTTCCTGTATTGCGAGATCTATTCTGACTGCAGGATTTCAAAGAACGAGAAATGGATTGTTAGGGAAATCTGAAGCTTGTATTAAAAGTTCAATTCGCTGAGCAGTCAAAAGAACTGTGGGCGAGGAAAACAAAGAATATTTTACTCAACCAACTTTTCCATAAAAAAAGTCACGCAATTTACAACATTTGATTCCTTTGCCTCTTTGTCATTCAGAAATAATACATCAAAACGAGTTTTTTCGTTCTCTCTTAATTTCGCAGGCATAGAGAGTAGTTGGTTCCTGCAAATAATCTTTCCTAAGATTTAAAAGAAATCGATAAAGAGAAAAATGATGAGTATGGAGAGAGACATGGTGTCAGTTCAAGCCTTTGATAAAAATTAAAATCCTCCTTTCTACAGTAAGTAGTGTAAATCGTTAGCAATAACACTTTCATTTTTATAAATACTATAGTGAGAGAGAGTAAAATAGTGGTTTATGGAAACACATACACTAGCATGAAGCTAGTGTATTCTAGGACTAAGCCTGCTTAGTGCGTAGGTAATCATCGAGAGCTGGTATCTCTCCGGAAGAAACTCAAAACGAATACACTGCTCCGTGACCTTCTTTCGAGTCCCAAGTAGCATCTCCAGCCATAGGAGTAGCATCCTAGCAAAATAAAACTTCTAAAACAATTTTTAAATTACTTTATACTTCTTTTTTGGAGAAAACGCCTTCTTTGTGAATGTTCGGAAAAATGTTTAAATACCTCTTTTTCCTTAAAAGAATCTTAGAGTGGCATGCAGCCTGAAGCTCTCTGGGCACTTGTGCAGCGAGACGCAGCAGTCCCCACTCCCCTTTAATCTTTGGCGCCGGGCTCGGAATCATGGCATTTGACAACCTCACACAATGGGTGCCATGGATACAAGCACTGCTCTTGCTCCCGTCATGGATGACTGTTACGAACGAAATTCCAAGCGCCGTGCTTTTTCCGACACACTTTGAATGTATTGTCTACTTTTCACTTCATAATCATTTAACAAGGAATGTCGGTTATACTGTCCCTTTATTACCATTGAGGAAATCACTCGCCATGGTGAGGTGAAATCATTTCCTGAAGTGCCCTGGCATTAAGGGACAGAAGTGTGTGATGTGAACGCACCACTCTCAATCTCTGAAACCTGTGGTCTTAGCCACTACATGCCCTTCAGTGCGATTAAAAAGGCATTTTTTATACTTGATACCGATCACAATCTTCAGGCATGAACGCATAGTCGAAATGACGTTATGGAAGTCTTATGGAAAAAGCCAATGCATATACCCAGGGTCTACAGGGCAAAAAATGATCTATACTAAATCTTCTCAGAAATTCTCATCTTAAATAGGAATTCTGAGGGGAGAAGTTTTGCTGAGATATCAAATGTAGTTAGTAGGAACAGCAGCTGTACTAACTGCGTTTTTACACCCTAAAACACTAAGAAGGAATCCGGAAAATCCGTTTTATGCTCCCCCAGCACGCGGCGCTTTTGATTAAACTTCAAGTTTTCAGACATTTACCCTTTTTTTGATCCAGGTATAATTTTAAAACAGTTATGTTTTATTCAGCGTGGAAGACCTACCTTTGTCAGAAAAGGAACAGATTATTTTGGTGTCAAAATTCCCCTCACAAATGTCATTGTTCACATTTTTGCTTCTGCATTAATGAAAGAAGAATTTCAATAGGCGTTTCCTGTATTGCGAGATCTATTCTGACTGCAGGATTTCAAAGAACGAGAAATGGATTGTTAGGGAAATCTGAAGCTTGTATTAAAAGTTCAATTCGCTGAGCAGTCAAAAGAACTGTGGGCGAGGAAAACAAAGAATATTTTACTCAACCAACTTTTCCATAAAAAAAGTCACGCAATTTACAACATTTGATTCCTTTGCCTCTTTGTCATTCAGAAATAATACATCAAAACGAGTTTTTTCGTTCTCTCTTAATTTCGCAGGCATAGAGAGTAGTTGGTTCCTGCAAATAATCTTTCCTAAGATTTAAAAGAAATCGATAAAGAGAAAAATGATGAGTATGGAGAGAGACATGGTGTCAGTTCAAGCCTTTGATAAAAATTAAAATCCTCCTTTCTACAGTAAGTAGTGTAAATCGTTAGCAATAACACTTTCATTTTTATAAATACTATAGTGAGAGAGAGTAAAATAGTGGTTTATGGAAACACATACACTAGCATGAAGCTAGTGTATTCTAGGACTAAGCCTGCTTAGTGCGTAGGTAATCATCGAGAGCTGGTATCTCTCCGGAAGAAACTCAAAACGAATACACTGCTCCGTGACCTTCTTTCGAGTCCCAAGTAGCATCTCCAGCCATAGGAGTAGCATCCTAGCAAAATAAAACTTCTAAAACAATTTTTAAATTACTTTATACTTCTTTTTTGGAGAAAACGCCTTCTTTGTGAATGTTCGGAAAAATGTTTAAATACCTCTTTTTCCTTAAAAGAATCTTAGAGTGGCATGCAGCCTGAAGCTCTCTGGGCACTTGTGCAGCGAGACGCAGCAGTCCCCACTCCCCTTTAATCTTTGGCGCCGGGCTCGGAATCATGGCATTTGACAACCTCACACAATGGGTGCCATGGATACAAGCACTGCTCTTGCTCCCGTCATGGATGACTGTTACGAACGAAATTCCAAGCGCCGTGCTTTTTCCGACACACTTTGAATGTATTGTCTACTTTTCACTTCATAATCATTTAACAAGGAATGTCGGTTATACTGTCCCTTTATTACCATTGAGGAAATCACTCGCCATGGTGAGGTGAAATCATTTCCTGAAGTGCCCTGGCATTAAGGGACAGAAGTGTGTGATGTGAACGCACCACTCTCAATCTCTGAAACCTGTGGTCTTAGCCACTACATGCCCTTCAGTGCGATTAAAAAGGCATTTTTATACTTGATACCGATCACAATCTTCAGGCATGAACGCATAGTCGAAATGACGTTATGGAAGTCTTATGGAAAAAGCCAATGCATATACCCAGGGTCTACAGGGCAAAAAATGATCTATACTAAATCTTCTCAGAAATTCTCATCTTAAATAGGAATTCTGAGGGGAGAAGTTTTGCTGAGATATCAAATGTAGTTAGTAGGAACAGCAGCTGTACTAACTGCGTTTTTACACCCTAAAACACTAAGAAGGAATCCGGAAAATCCGTTTTATGCTCCCCCAGCACGCGGCGCTTTTGATTAAACTTCAAGTTTTCAGACATTTACCCTTTTTTTGATCCAGGTATAATTTTAAAACAGTTATGTTTTATTCAGCGTGGAAGACCTACCTTTGTCAGAAAAGGAACAGATTATTTTGGTGTCAAAATTCCCCTCACAAATGTCATTGTTCACATTTTTGCTTCTGCATTAATGAAAGAAGAATTTCAATAGGCGTTTCCTGTATTGCGAGATCTATTCTGACTGCAGGATTTCAAAGAACGAGAAATGGATTGTTAGGGAAATCTGAAGCTTGTATTAAAAGTTCAATTCGCTGAGCAGTCAAAAGAACTGTGGGCGAGGAAAACAAAGAATATTTTACTCAACCAACTTTTCCATAAAAAAAGTCACGCAATTTACAACATTTGATTCCTTTGCCTCTTTGTCATTCAGAAGTAATACATCAAAACGAGTTTTTTCGTTCTCTCTTAATTTCGCAGGCATAGAGAGTAGTTGGTTCCTGCAAATAATCTTTCCTAAGATTTAAAAGAAATCGATAAAGAGAAAAATGATGAGTATGGAGAGAGACATGGTGTCAGTTCAAGCCTTTGATAAAAATTAAAATCCTCCTTTCTACAGTAAGTAGTGTAAATCGTTAGCAATAACACTTTCATTTTTATAAATACTATAGTGAGAGAGAGAGTAAAATAGTGGTTTATGGAAACACATACACTAGCATGAAGCTAGTGTATTCTAGGACTAAGCCTGCTTAGTGCGTAGGTAATCATCGAGAGCTGGTATCTCTCCGGAAGAAACTCAAAACGAATACACTGCTCCATGACCTTCTTTCGAGTCCCAAGTAGCATCTCCAGCCATAGGAGTAGCATCCTAGCAAAATAAAACTTCTAAAACAATTTTTAAATTACTTTATACTTCTTTTTTGGAGAAAACGCCTTCTTTGTGAATGTTCGGAAAAATGTTTAAATACCTCTTTTTCCTTAAAAGAATCTTAGAGTGGCATGCAGCCTGAAGCTCTCTGGGCACTTGTGCAGCGAGACGCAGCAGTCCCCACTCCCCTTTAATCTTTGGCGCCGGGCTCGGAATCCTGGCATTTGACAACCTCACACAATGGGTGCCATGGATACAAGCACTGCTCTTGCTCCCGTCATGGATGACTGTTACGAACGAAATTCCAAGCGCCGTGCTTTTTCCGACACACTTTGAATGTATTGTCTACTTTTCACTTCATAATCATTTAACAAGGAATGTCGGTTATACTGTCCCTTTATTACCATTGAGGAAATCACTCGCCATGGTGAGGTGAAATCATTTCCTGAAGTGCCCTGGCATTAAGGGACAGAAGTGTGTGATGTGAACGCACCACTCTCAATCTCTGAAACCTGTGGTCTTAGCCACTACATGCCCTTCAGTGCGATTAAAAAGGCATTTTTATACTTGATACCGATCACAATCTTCAGGCATGAACGCAAAGTCGAAATGACGTTATGGAAGTCTTATGGAAAAAGCCAATGCATATACCCAGGGTCTACAGGGCAAAAAATGATCTATACTAAATCTTCTCAGAAATTCTCATCTTAAATAGGAATTCTGAGGGGAGAAGTTTTGCTGAGATATCAAATGTAGTTAGTAGGAACAGCAGCTGTACTAACTGCGTTTTTACACCCTAAAACACTAAGAAGGAATCCGGAAAATCCGTTTTATGCTCCCCCAGCACGCGGCGCTTTTGATTAAACTTCAAGTTTTCAGACATTTACCCTTTTTTTGATCCAGGTATAATTTTAAAACAGTTATGTTTTATTCAGCGTGGAAGACCTACCTTTGTCAGAAAAGGAACAGATTATTTTGGTGTCAAAATTCCCCTCACAAATGTCATTGTTCACATTTTTGCTTCTGCATTAATGAAAGAAGAATTTCAATAGGTGTTTCCTGTATTGCGAGATCTATTCTGACTGCAGGATTTCAAAGAACGAGAAATGGATTGTTAGGGAAATCGGAAGCTTGTATTAAAAGTTCAATTCGCTGAGCAGTCAAAAGAACTGTGGGCGAGGAAAACAAAGAATATTTTACTCAACCAACTTTTCCATAAAAAAAGTCACGCAATTTACAACATTTGATTCCTTTGCCTCTTTGTCATTCAGAAATAATACATCAAAACGAGTTTTTTCGTTCTCTCTTAATTTCGCAGGCATAGAGAGTAGTTGGTTCCTGCAAATAATCTTTCCTAAGATTTAAAAAAAATCGATAAAGAGAAAAATGATGAGTATGGAGAGAGACATGGTGTCAGTTCAAGCCTTTGATAAAAATTAAAATCCTCCTTTCTACAGTAAGTAGTGTAAATCGTTAGCAATAACACTTTCATTTTTATAAATACTATAGTGAGAGAGAGTAAAATAGTGGTTTATGGAAACACATACACTAGCATGAAGCTAGTGTATTCTAGGACTAAGCCTGCTTAGTGCGTAGGTAATCATCGAGAGCTGGTATCTCTCCGGAAGAAACTCAAAACGAATACACTGCTCCGTGACCTTCTTTCGAGTCCCAAGTAGCATCTCCAGCCATAGGAGTAGCATCCTAGCAAAATAAAACTTCTAAAACAATTTTTAAATTACTTTATACTTCTTTTTTGGAGAAAACGCCTTCTTTGTGAATGTTCGGAAAAATGTTTAAATACCTCTTTTTCCTTAAAAGAATCTTAGAGTGGCATGCAGCCTGAAGCTCTCTGGGCACTTGTGCAGCGAGACGCAGCAGTCCCCACTCCCCTTTAATCTTTGGCGCCGGGCTCGGAATCATGGCATTTGACAACCTCACACAATGGGTGCCATGGATACAAGCACTGCTCTTGCTCCCGTCATGGATGACTGTTACGAACGAAATTCCAAGCGCCGTGCTTTTTCCGACACACTTTGAATGTATTGTCTACTTTTCACTTCATAATCATTTAACAAGGAATGTCGGTTATACTGTCCCTTTATTACCATTGAGGAAATCACTCGCCATGGTGAGGTGAAATCATTTCCTGAAGTGCCCTGGCATTAAGGGACAGAAGTGTGTGATGTGAACGCACCACTCTCAATCTCTGAAACCTGTGGTCTTAGCCACTACATGCCCTTCAGTGCGATTAAAAAGGCATTTTTATACTTGATACCGATCACAATCTTCAGGCATGAACGCATAGTCGAAATGACGTTATGGAAGTCTTATGGAAAAAGCCAATGCATATACCCAGGGTCTACAGGGCAAAAAATGATCTATACTAAATCTTCTCAGAAATTCTCATCTTAAATAGGAATTCTGAGGGGAGAAGTTTTGCTGAGATATCAAATGTAGTTAGTAGGAACAGCAGCTGTACTAACTGCGTTTTTACACCCTAAAACACTAAGAAGGAATCCGGAAAATCCGTTTTATGCTCCCCCAGCACGCGGCGCTTTTGATTAAACTTCAAGTTTTCAGACATTTACCCTTTTTTTGATCCAGGTATAATTTTAAAACAGTTATGTTTTATTCAGCGTGGAAGACCTACCTTTGTCAGAAAAGGAACAGATTATTTTGGTGTCAAAATTCCCCTCACAAATGTCATTGTTCACATTTTTGCTTCTGCATTAATGAAAGAAGAATTTCAATAGGCGTTTCCTGTATTGCGAGATCTATTCTGACTGCAGGATTTCAAAGAACGAGAAATGGATTGTTAGGGAAATCTGAAGCTTGTATTAAAAGTTCAATTCGCTGAGCAGTCAAAAGAACTGTGGGCGAGGAAAACAAAGAATATTTTACTCAACCAACTTTTCCATAAAAAAAGTCACGCAATTTACAACATTTGATTCCTTTGCCTCTTTGTCATTCAGAAGTAATACATCAAAACGAGTTTTTTCGTTCTCTCTTAATTTCGCAGGCATAGAGAGTAGTTGGTTCCTGCAAATAATCTTTCCTAAGATTTAAAAGAAATCGATAAAGAGAAAAATGATGAGTATGGAGAGAGACATGGTGTCAGTTCAAGCCTTTGATAAAAATTAAAATCCTCCTTTCTACAGTAAGTAGTGTAAATCGTTAGCAATAACACTTTCATTTTTATAAATACTATAGTGAGAGAGAGAGTAAAATAGTGGTTTATGGAAACACATACACTAGCATGAAGCTAGTGTATTCTAGGACTAAGCCTGCTTAGTGCGTAGGTAATCATCGAGAGCTGGTATCTCTCCGGAAGAAACTCAAAACGAATACACTGCTCCGTGACCTTCTTTCGAGTCCCAAGTAGCATCTCCAGCCATAGGAGTAGCATCCTAGCAAAATAAAACTTCTAAAACAATTTTTAAATTACTTTATACTTCTTTTTTGGAGAAAACGCCTTCTTTGTGAATGTTCGGAAAAATGTTTAAATACCTCTTTTTCCTTAAAAGAATCTTAGAGTGGCATGCAGCCTGAAGCTCTCTGGGCACTTGTGCAGCGAGACGCAGCAGTCCCCACTCCCCTTTAATCTTTGGCGCCGGGCTCGGAATCATGGCATTTGACAACCTCACACAATGGGTGCCATGGATACAAGCACTGCTCTTGCTCCCGTCATGGATGACTGTTACGAACGAAATTCCAAGCGCCGTGCTTTTTCCGACACACTTTGAATGTATTGTCTACTTTTCACTTCATAATCATTTAACAAGGAATGTCGGTTATACTGTCCCTTTATTACCATTGAGGAAATCACTCGCCATGGTGAGGTGAAATCATTTCCTGAAGTGCCCTGGCATTAAGGGACAGAAGTGTGTGATGTGAACGCACCACTCTCAATCTCTGAAACCTGTGGTCTTAGCCACTACATGCCCTTCAGTGCGATTAAAAAGGCATTTTTATACTTGATACCGATCACAATCTTCAGGCATGAACGCATAGTCGAAATGACGTTATGGAAGTCTTATGGAAAAAGCCAATGCATATACCCAGGGTCTACAGGGCAAAAAATGATCTATACTAAATCTTCTCAGAAATTCTCATCTTAAATAGGAATTCTGAGGGGAGAAGTTTTGCTGAGATATCAAATGTAGTTAGTAGGAACAGCAGCTGTACTAACTGCGTTTTTACACCCTAAAACACTAAGAAGGAATCCGGAAAATCCGTTTTATGCTCCCCCAGCACGCGGCGCTTTTGATTAAACTTCAAGTTTTCAGACATTTACCCTTTTTTTGATCCAGGTATAATTTTAAAACAGTTATGTTTTATTCAGCGTGGAAGACCTACCTTTGTCAGAAAAGGAACAGATTATTTTGGTGTCAAAATTCCCCTCACAAATGTCATTGTTCACATTTTTGCTTCTGCATTAATGAAAGAAGAATTTCAATAGGCGTTTCCTGTATTGCGAGATCTATTCTGACTGCAGGATTTCAAAGAACGAGAAATGGATTGTTAGGGAAATCTGAAGCTTGTATTAAAAGTTCAATTCGCTGAGCAGTCAAAAGAACTGTGGGCGAGGAAAACAAAGAATATTTTACTCAACCAACTTTTCCATAAAAAAAGTCACGCAATTTACAACATTTGATTCCTTTGCCTCTTTGTCATTCAGAAATAATACATCAAAACGAGTTTTTTCGTTCTCTCTTAATTTCGCAGGCATAGAGAGTAGTTGGTTCCTGCAAATAATCTTTCCTAAGATTTAAAAGAAATCGATAAAGAGAAAAATGATGAGTATGGAGAGAGACATGGTGTCAGTTCAAGCCTTTGATAAAAATTAAAATCCTCCTTTCTACAGTAAGTAGTGTAAATCGTTAGCAATAACACTTTCATTTTTATAAATACTATAGTGAGAGAGAGTAAAATAGTGGTTTATGGAAACACATACACTAGCATGAAGCTAGTGTATTCTAGGACTAAGCCTGCTTAGTGCGTAGGTAATCATCGAGAGCTGGTATCTCTCCGGAAGAAACTCAAAACGAATACACTGCTCCGTGACCTTCTTTCGAGTCCCAAGTAGCATCTCCAGCCATAGGAGTAGCATCCTAGCAAAATAAAACTTCTAAAACAATTTTTAAATTACTTTATACTTCTTTTTTGGAGAAAACGCCTTCTTTGTGAATGTTCGGAAAAATGTTTAAATACCTCTTTTTCCTTAAAAGAATCTTAGAGTGGCATGCAGCCTGAAGCTCTCTGGGCACTTGTGCAGCGAGACGCAGCAGTCCCCACTCCCCTTTAATCTTTGGCGCCGGGCTCGGAATCATGGCATTTGACAACCTCACACAATGGGTGCCATGGATACAAGCACTGCTCTTGCTCCCGTCATGGATGACTGTTACGAACGAAATTCCAAGCGCCGTGCTTTTTCCGACACACTTTGAATGTATTGTCTACTTTTCACTTCATAATCATTTAACAAGGAATGTCGGTTATACTGTCCCTTTATTACCATTGAGGAAATCACTCGCCATGGTGAGGTGAAATCATTTCCTGAAGTGCCCTGGCATTAAGGGACAGAAGTGTGTGATGTGAACGCACCACTCTCAATCTCTGAAACCTGTGGTCTTAGCCACTACATGCCCTTCAGTGCGATTAAAAAGGCATTTTTATACTTGATACCGATCACAATCTTCAGGCATGAACGCATAGTCGAAATGACGTTATGGAAGTCTTATGGAAAAAGCCAATGCATATACCCAGGGTCTACAGGGCAAAAAATGATCTATACTAAATCTTCTCAGAAATTCTCATCTTAAATAGGAATTCTGAGGGGAGAAGTTTTGCTGAGATATCAAATGTAGTTAGTAGGAACAGCAGCTGTACTAACTGCGTTTTTACACCCTAAAACACTAAGAAGGAATCCGGAAAATCCGTTTTATGCTCCCCCAGCACGCGGCGCTTTTGATTAAACTTCAAGTTTTCAGACATTTACCCTTTTTTTGATCCAGGTATAATTTTAAAACAGTTATGTTTTATTCAGCGTGGAAGACCTACCTTTGTCAGAAAAGGAACAGATTATTTTGGTGTCAAAATTCCCCTCACAAATGTCATTGTTCACATTTTTGCTTCTGCATTAATGAAAGAAGAATTTCAATAGGCGTTTCCTGTATTGCGAGATCTATTCTGACTGCAGGATTTCAAAGAACGAGAAATGGATTGTTAGGGAAATCTGAAGCTTGTATTAAAAGTTCAATTCGCTGAGCAGTCAAAAGAACTGTGGGCGAGGAAAACAAAGAATATTTTACTCAACCAACTTTTCCATAAAAAAAGTCACGCAATTTACAACATTTGATTCCTTTGCCTCTTTGTCATTCAGAAATAATACATCAAAACGAGTTTTTTCGTTCTCTCTTAATTTCGCAGGCATAGAGAGTAGTTGGTTCCTGCAAATAATCTTTCCTAAGATTTAAAAGAAATCGATAAAGAGAAAAATGATGAGTATGGAGAGAGACATGGTGTCAGTTCAAGCCTTTGATAAAAATTAAAATCCTCCTTTCTACAGTAAGTAGTGTAAATCGTTAGCAATAACACTTTCATTTTTATAAATACTATAGTGAGAGAGAGTAAAATAGTGGTTTATGGAAACACATACACTAGCATGAAGCTAGTGTATTCTAGGACTAAGCCTGCTTAGTGCGTAGGTAATCATCGAGAGCTGGTATCTCTCCGGAAGAAACTCAAAACGAATACACTGCTCCGTGACCTTCTTTCGAGTCCCAAGTAGCATCTCCAGCCATAGGAGTAGCATCCTAGCAAAATAAAACTTCTAAAACAATTTTTAAATTACTTTATACTTCTTTTTTGGAGAAAACGCCTTCTTTGTGAATGTTCGGAAAAATGTTTAAATACCTCTTTTTCCTTAAAAGAATCTTAGAGTGGCATGCAGCCTGAAGCTCTCTGGGCACTTGTGCAGCGAGACGCAGCAGTCCCCACTCCCCTTTAATCTTTGGCGCCGGGCTCGGAATCATGGCATTTGACAACCTCACACAATGGGTGCCATGGATACAAGCACTGCTCTTGCTCCCGTCATGGATGACTGTTACGAACGAAATTCCAAGCGCCGTGCTTTTTCCGACACACTTTGAATGTATTGTCTACTTTTCACTTCATAATCATTTAACAAGGAATGTCGGTTATACTGTCCCTTTATTACCATTGAGGAAATCACTCGCCATGGTGAGGTGAAATCATTTCCTGAAGTGCCCTGGCATTAAGGGACAGAAGTGTGTGATGTGAACGCACCACTCTCAATCTCTGAAACCTGTGGTCTTAGCCACTACATGCCCTTCAGTGCGATTAAAAAGGCATTTTTTATACTTGATACCGATCACAATCTTCAGGCATGAACGCATAGTCGAAATGACGTTATGGAAGTCTTATGGAAAAAGCCAATGCATATACCCAGGGTCTACAGGGCAAAAAATGATCTATACTAAATCTTCTCAGAAATTCTCATCTTAAATAGGAATTCTGAGGGGAGAAGTTTTGCTGAGATATCAAATGTAGTTAGTAGGAACAGCAGCTGTACTAACTGCGTTTTTACACCCTAAAACACTAAGAAGGAATCCGGAAAATCCGTTTTATGCTCCCCCAGCACGCGGCGCTTTTGATTAAACTTCAAGTTTTCAGACATTTACCCTTTTTTTGATCCAGGTATAATTTTAAAACAGTTATGTTTTATTCAGCGTGGAAGACCTACCTTTGTCAGAAAAGGAACAGATTATTTTGGTGTCAAAATTCCCCTCACAAATGTCATTGTTCACATTTTTGCTTCTGCATTAATGAAAGAAGAATTTCAATAGGCGTTTCCTGTATTGCGAGATCTATTCTGACTGCAGGATTTCAAAGAACGAGAAATGGATTGTTAGGGAAATCTGAAGCTTGTATTAAAAGTTCAATTCGCTGAGCAGTCAAAAGAACTGTGGGCGAGGAAAACAAAGAATATTTTACTCAACCAACTTTTCCATAAAAAAAGTCACGCAATTTACAACATTTGATTCCTTTGCCTCTTTGTCATTCAGAAATAATACATCAAAACGAGTTTTTTCGTTCTCTCTTAATTTCGCAGGCATAGAGAGTAGTTGGTTCCTGCAAATAATCTTTCCTAAGATTTAAAAGAAATCGATAAAGAGAAAAATGATGAGTATGGAGAGAGACATGGTGTCAGTTCAAGCCTTTGATAAAAATTAAAATCCTCCTTTCTACAGTAAGTAGTGTAAATCGTTAGCAATAACACTTTCATTTTTATAAATACTATAGTGAGAGAGAGTAAAATAGTGGTTTATGGAAACACATACACTAGCATGAAGCTAGTGTATTCTAGGACTAAGCCTGCTTAGTGCGTAGGTAATCATCGAGAGCTGGTATCTCTCCGGAAGAAACTCAAAACGAATACACTGCTCCGTGACCTTCTTTCGAGTCCCAAGTAGCATCTCCAGCCATAGGAGTAGCATCCTAGCAAAATAAAACTTCTAAAACAATTTTTAAATTACTTTATACTTCTTTTTTGGAGAAAACGCCTTCTTTGTGAATGTTCGGAAAAATGTTTAAATACCTCTTTTTCCTTAAAAGAATCTTAGAGTGGCATGCAGCCTGAAGCTCTCTGGGCACTTGTGCAGCGAGACGCAGCAGTCCCCACTCCCCTTTAATCTTTGGCGCCGGGCTCGGAATCATGGCATTTGACAACCTCACACAATGGGTGCCATGGATACAAGCACTGCTCTTGCTCCCGTCATGGATGACTGTTACGAACGAAATTCCAAGCGCCGTGCTTTTTCCGACACACTTTGAATGTATTGTCTACTTTTCACTTCATAATCATTTAACAAGGAATGTCGGTTATACTGTCCCTTTATTACCATTGAGGAAATCACTCGCCATGGTGAGGTGAAATCATTTCCTGAAGTGCCCTGGCATTAAGGGACAGAAGTGTGTGATGTGAACGCACCACTCTCAATCTCTGAAACCTGTGGTCTTAGCCACTACATGCCCTTCAGTGCGATTAAAAAGGCATTTTTATACTTGATACCGATCACAATCTTCAGGCATGAACGCATAGTCGAAATGACGTTATGGAAGTCTTATGGAAAAAGCCAATGCATATACCCAGGGTCTACAGGGCAAAAAATGATCTATACTAAATCTTCTCAGAAATTCTCATCTTAAATAGGAATTCTGAGGGGAGAAGTTTTGCTGAGATATCAAATGTAGTTAGTAGGAACAGCAGCTGTACTAACTGCGTTTTTACACCCTAAAACACTAAGAAGGAATCCGGAAAATCCGTTTTATGCTCCCCCAGCACGCGGCGCTTTTGATTAAACTTCAAGTTTTCAGACATTTACCCTTTTTTTGATCCAGGTATAATTTTAAAACAGTTATGTTTTATTCAGCGTGGAAGACCTACCTTTGTCAGAAAAGGAACAGATTATTTTGGTGTCAAAATTCCCCTCACAAATGTCATTGTTCACATTTTTGCTTCTGCATTAATGAAAGAAGAATTTCAATAGGCGTTTCCTGTATTGCGAGATCTATTCTGACTGCAGGATTTCAAAGAACGAGAAATGGATTGTTAGGGAAATCTGAAGCTTGTATTAAAAGTTCAATTCGCTGAGCAGTCAAAAGAACTGTGGGCGAGGAAAACAAAGAATATTTTACTCAACCAACTTTTCCATAAAAAAAGTCACGCAATTTACAACATTTGATTCCTTTGCCTCTTTGTCATTCAGAAATAATACATCAAAACGAGTTTTTTCGTTCTCTCTTAATTTCGCAGGCATAGAGAGTAGTTGGTTCCTGCAAATAATCTTTCCTAAGATTTAAAAGAAATCGATAAAGAGAAAAATGATGAGTATGGAGAGAGACATGGTGTCAGTTCAAGCCTTTGATAAAAATTAAAATCCTCCTTTCTACAGTAAGTAGTGTAAATCGTTAGCAATAACACTTTCATTTTTATAAATACTATAGTGAGAGAGAGTAAAATAGTGGTTTATGGAAACACATACACTAGCATGAAGCTAGTGTATTCTAGGACTAAGCCTGCTTAGTGCGTAGGTAATCATCGAGAGCTGGTATCTCTCCGGAAGAAACTCAAAACGAATACACTGCTCCGTGACCTTCTTTCGAGTCCCAAGTAGCATCTCCAGCCATAGGAGTAGCATCCTAGCAAAATAAAACTTCTAAAACAATTTTTAAATTACTTTATACTTCTTTTTTGGAGAAAACGCCTTCTTTGTGAATGTTCGGAAAAATGTTTAAATACCTCTTTTTCCTTAAAAGAATCTTAGAGTGGCATGCAGCCTGAAGCTCTCTGGGCACTTGTGCAGCGAGACGCAGCAGTCCCCACTCCCCTTTAATCTTTGGCGCCGGGCTCGGAATCATGGCATTTGACAACCTCACACAATGGGTGCCATGGATACAAGCACTGCTCTTGCTCCCGTCATGGATGACTGTTACGAACGAAATTCCAAGCGCCGTGCTTTTTCCGACACACTTTGAATGTATTGTCTACTTTTCACTTCATAATCATTTAACAAGGAATGTCGGTTATACTGTCCCTTTATTACCATTGAGGAAATCACTCGCCATGGTGAGGTGAAATCATTTCCTGAAGTGCCCTGGCATTAAGGGACAGAAGTGTGTGATGTGAACGCACCACTCTCAATCTCTGAAACCTGTGGTCTTAGCCACTACATGCCCTTCAGTGCGATTAAAAAGGCATTTTTATACTTGATACCGATCACAATCTTCAGGCATGAACGCATAGTCGAAATGACGTTATGGAAGTCTTATGGAAAAAGCCAATGCATATACCCAGGGTCTACAGGGCAAAAAATGATCTATACTAAATCTTCTCAGAAATTCTCATCTTAAATAGGAATTCTGAGGGGAGAAGTTTTGCTGAGATATCAAATGTAGTTAGTAGGAACAGCAGCTGTACTAACTGCGTTTTTACACCCTAAAACACTAAGAAGGAATCCGGAAAATCCGTTTTATGCTCCCCCAGCACGCGGCGCTTTTGATTAAACTTCAAGTTTTCAGACATTTACCCTTTTTTTGATCCAGGTATAATTTTAAAACAGTTATGTTTTATTCAGCGTGGAAGACCTACCTTTGTCAGAAAAGGAACAGATTATTTTGGTGTCAAAATTCCCCTCACAAATGTCATTGTTCACATTTTTGCTTCTGCATTAATGAAAGAAGAATTTCAATAGGCGTTTCCTGTATTGCGAGATCTATTCTGACTGCAGGATTTCAAAGAACGAGAAATGGATTGTTAGGGAAATCGGAAGCTTGTATTAAAAGTTCAATTCGCTGAGCAGTCAAAAGAACTGTGGGCGAGGAAAACAAAGAATATTTTACTCAACCAACTTTTCCATAAAAAAAGTCACGCAATTTACAACATTTGATTCCTTTGCCTCTTTGTCATTCAGAAGTAATACATCAAAACGAGTTTTTTCGTTCTCTCTTAATTTCGCAGGCATAGAGAGTAGTTGGTTCCTGCAAATAATCTTTCCTAAGATTTAAAAGAAATCGATAAAGAGAAAAATGATGAGTATGGAGAGAGACATGGTGTCAGTTCAAGCCTTTGATAAAAATTAAAATCCTCCTTTCTACAGTAAGTAGTGTAAATCGTTAGCAATAACACTTTCATTTTTATAAATACTATAGTGAGAGAGAGAGTAAAATAGTGGTTTATGGAAACACATACACTAGCATGAAGCTAGTGTATTCTAGGACTAAGCCTGCTTAGTGCGTAGGTAATCATCGAGAGCTGGTATCTCTCCGGAAGAAACTCAAAACGAATACACTGCTCCGTGACCTTCTTTCGAGTCCCAAGTAGCATCTCCAGCCATAGGAGTAGCATCCTAGCAAAATAAAACTTCTAAAACAATTTTTAAATTACTTTATACTTCTTTTTTGGAGAAAACGCCTTCTTTGTGAATGTTCGGAAAAATGTTTAAATACCTCTTTTTCCTTAAAAGAATCTTAGAGTGGCATGCAGCCTGAAGCTCTCTGGGCACTTGTGCAGCGAGACGCAGCAGTCCCCACTCCCCTTTAATCTTTGGCGCCGGGCTCGGAATCATGGCATTTGACAACCTCACACAATGGGTGCCATGGATACAAGCACTGCTCTTGCTCCCGTCATGGATGACTGTTACGAACGAAATTCCAAGCGCCGTGCTTTTTCCGACACACTTTGAATGTATTGTCTACTTTTCACTTCATAATCATTTAACAAGGAATGTCGGTTATACTGTCCCTTTATTACCATTGAGGAAATCACTCGCCATGGTGAGGTGAAATCATTTCCTGAAGTGCCCTGGCATTAAGGGACAGAAGTGTGTGATGTGAACGCACCACTCTCAATCTCTGAAACCTGTGGTCTTAGCCACTACATGCCCTTCAGTGCGATTAAAAAGGCATTTTTATACTTGATACCGATCACAATCTTCAGGCATGAACGCATAGTCGAAATGACGTTATGGAAGTCTTATGGAAAAAGCCAATGCATATACCCAGGGTCTACAGGGCAAAAAATGATCTATACTAAATCTTCTCAGAAATTCTCATCTTAAATAGGAATTCTGAGGGGAGAAGTTTTGCTGAGATATCAAATGTAGTTAGTAGGAACAGCAGCTGTACTAACTGCGTTTTTACACCCTAAAACACTAAGAAGGAATCCGGAAAATCCGTTTTATGCTCCCCCAGCACGCGGCGCTTTTGATTAAACTTCAAGTTTTCAGACATTTACCCTTTTTTTGATCCAGGTATAATTTTAAAACAGTTATGTTTTATTCAGCGTGGAAGACCTACCTTTGTCAGAAAAGGAACAGATTATTTTGGTGTCAAAATTCCCCTCACAAATGTCATTGTTCACATTTTTGCTTCTGCATTAATGAAAGAAGAATTTCAATAGGCGTTTCCTGTATTGCGAGATCTATTCTGACTGCAGGATTTCAAAGAACGAGAAATGGATTGTTAGGGAAATCTGAAGCTTGTATTAAAAGTTCAATTCGCTGAGCAGTCAAAAGAACTGTGGGCGAGGAAAACAAAGAATATTTTACTCAACCAACTTTTCCATAAAAAAAGTCACGCAATTTACAACATTTGATTCCTTTGCCTCTTTGTCATTCAGAAGTAATACATCAAAACGAGTTTTTTCGTTCTCTCTTAATTTCGCAGGCATAGAGAGTAGTTGGTTCCTGCAAATAATCTTTCCTAAGATTTAAAAGAAATCGATAAAGAGAAAAATGATGAGTATGGAGAGAGACATGGTGTCAGTTCAAGCCTTTGATAAAAATTAAAATCCTCCTTTCTACAGTAAGTAGTGTAAATCGTTAGCAATAACACTTTCATTTTTATAAATACTATAGTGAGAGAGAGAGTAAAATAGTGGTTTATGGAAACACATACACTAGCATGAAGCTAGTGTATTCTAGGACTAAGCCTGCTTAGTGCGTAGGTAATCATCGAGAGCTGGTATCTCTCCGGAAGAAACTCAAAACGAATACACTGCTCCATGACCTTCTTTCGAGTCCCAAGTAGCATCTCCAGCCATAGGAGTAGCATCCTAGCAAAATAAAACTTCTAAAACAATTTTTAAATTACTTTATACTTCTTTTTTGGAGAAAACGCCTTCTTTGTGAATGTTCGGAAAAATGTTTAAATACCTCTTTTTCCTTAAAAGAATCTTAGAGTGGCATGCAGCCTGAAGCTCTCTGGGCACTTGTGCAGCGAGACGCAGCAGTCCCCACTCCCCTTTAATCTTTGGCGCCGGGCTCGGAATCCTGGCATTTGACAACCTCACACAATGGGTGCCATGGATACAAGCACTGCTCTTGCTCCCGTCATGGATGACTGTTACGAACGAAATTCCAAGCGCCGTGCTTTTTCCGACACACTTTGAATGTATTGTCTACTTTTCACTTCATAATCATTTAACAAGGAATGTCGGTTATACTGTCCCTTTATTACCATTGAGGAAATCACTCGCCATGGTGAGGTGAAATCATTTCCTGAAGTGCCCTGGCATTAAGGGACAGAAGTGTGTGATGTGAACGCACCACTCTCAATCTCTGAAACCTGTGGTCTTAGCCACTACATGCCCTTCAGTGCGATTAAAAAGGCATTTTTATACTTGATACCGATCACAATCTTCAGGCATGAACGCATAGTCGAAATGACGTTATGGAAGTCTTATGGAAAAAGCCAATGCATATACCCAGGGTCTACAGGGCAAAAAATGATCTATACTAAATCTTCTCAGAAATTCTCATCTTAAATAGGAATTCTGAGGGGAGAAGTTTTGCTGAGATATCAAATGTAGTTAGTAGGAACAGCAGCTGTACTAACTGCGTTTTTACACCCTAAAACACTAAGAAGGAATCCGGAAAATCCGTTTTATGCTCCCCCAGCACGCGGCGCTTTTGATTAAACTTCAAGTTTTCAGACATTTACCCTTTTTTTGATCCAGGTATAATTTTAAAACAGTTATGTTTTATTCAGCGTGGAAGACCTACCTTTGTCAGAAAAGGAACAGATTATTTTGGTGTCAAAATTCCCCTCACAAATGTCATTGTTCACATTTTTGCTTCTGCATTAATGAAAGAAGAATTTCAATAGGCGTTTCCTGTATTGCGAGATCTATTCTGACTGCAGGATTTCAAAGAACGAGAAATGGATTGTTAGGGAAATCTGAAGCTTGTATTAAAAGTTCAATTCGCTGAGCAGTCAAAAGAACTGTGGGCGAGGAAAACAAAGAATATTTTACTCAACCAACTTTTCCATAAAAAAAGTCACGCAATTTACAACATTTGATTCCTTTGCCTCTTTGTCATTCAGAAGTAATACATCAAAACGAGTTTTTTCGTTCTCTCTTAATTTCGCAGGCATAGAGAGTAGTTGGTTCCTGCAAATAATCTTTCCTAAGATTTAAAAGAAATCGATAAAGAGAAAAATGATGAGTATGGAGAGAGACATGGTGTCAGTTCAAGCCTTTGATAAAAATTAAAATCCTCCTTTCTACAGTAAGTAGTGTAAATCGTTAGCAATAACACTTTCATTTTTATAAATACTATAGTGAGAGAGAGAGTAAAATAGTGGTTTATGGAAACACATACACTAGCATGAAGCTAGTGTATTCTAGGACTAAGCCTGCTTAGTGCGTAGGTAATCATCGAGAGCTGGTATCTCTCCGGAAGAAACTCAAAACGAATACACTGCTCCATGACCTTCTTTCGAGTCCCAAGTAGCATCTCCAGCCATAGGAGTAGCATCCTAGCAAAATAAAACTTCTAAAACAATTTTTAAATTACTTTATACTTCTTTTTTGGAGAAAACGCCTTCTTTGTGAATGTTCGGAAAAATGTTTAAATACCTCTTTTTCCTTAAAAGAATCTTAGAGTGGCATGCAGCCTGAAGCTCTCTGGGCACTTGTGCAGCGAGACGCAGCAGTCCCCACTCCCCTTTAATCTTTGGCGCCGGGCTCGGAATCCTGGCATTTGACAACCTCACACAATGGGTGCCATGGATACAAGCACTGCTCTTGCTCCCGTCATGGATGACTGTTACGAACGAAATTCCAAGCGCCGTGCTTTTTCCGACACACTTTGAATGTATTGTCTACTTTTCACTTCATAATCATTTAACAAGGAATGTCGGTTATACTGTCCCTTTATTACCATTGAGGAAATCACTCGCCATGGTGAGGTGAAATCATTTCCTGAAGTGCCCTGGCATTAAGGGACAGAAGTGTGTGATGTGAACGCACCACTCTCAATCTCTGAAACCTGTGGTCTTAGCCACTACATGCCCTTCAGTGCGATTAAAAAGGCATTTTTATACTTGATACCGATCACAATCTTCAGGCATGAACGCATAGTCGAAATGACGTTATGGAAGTCTTATGGAAAAAGCCAATGCATATACCCAGGGTCTACAGGGCAAAAAATGATCTATACTAAATCTTCTCAGAAATTCTCATCTTAAATAGGAATTCTGAGGGGAGAAGTTTTGCTGAGATATCAAATGTAGTTAGTAGGAACAGCAGCTGTACTAACTGCGTTTTTACACCCTAAAACACTAAGAAGGAATCCGGAAAATCCGTTTTATGCTCCCCCAGCACGCGGCGCTTTTGATTAAACTTCAAGTTTTCAGACATTTACCCTTTTTTTGATCCAGGTATAATTTTAAAACAGTTATGTTTTATTCAGCGTGGAAGACCTACCTTTGTCAGAAAAGGAACAGATTATTTTGGTGTCAAAATTCCCCTCACAAATGTCATTGTTCACATTTTTGCTTCTGCATTAATGAAAGAAGAATTTCAATAGGTGTTTCCTGTATTGCGAGATCTATTCTGACTGCAGGATTTCAAAGAACGAGAAATGGATTGTTAGGGAAATCTGAAGCTTGTATTAAAAGTTCAATTCGCTGAGCAGTCAAAAGAACTGTGGGCGAGGAAAACAAAGAATATTTTACTCAACCAACTTTTCCATAAAAAAAGTCACGCAATTTACAACATTTGATTCCTTTGCCTCTTTGTCATTCAGAAATAATACATCAAAACGAGTTTTTTCGTTCTCTCTTAATTTCGCAGGCATAGAGAGTAGTTGGTTCCTGCAAATAATCTTTCCTAAGATTTAAAAGAAATCGATAAAGAGAAAAATGATGAGTATGGAGAGAGACATGGTGTCAGTTCAAGCCTTTGATAAAAATTAAAATCCTCCTTTCTACAGTAAGTAGTGTAAATCGTTAGCAATAACACTTTCATTTTTATAAATACTATAGTGAGAGAGAGTAAAATAGTGGTTTATGGAAACACATACACTAGCATGAAGCTAGTGTATTCTAGGACTAAGCCTGCTTAGTGCGTAGGTAATCATCGAGAGCTGGTATCTCTCCGGAAGAAACTCAAAACGAATACACTGCTCCGTGACCTTCTTTCGAGTCCCAAGTAGCATCTCCAGCCATAGGAGTAGCATCCTAGCAAAATAAAACTTCTAAAACAATTTTTAAATTACTTTATACTTCTTTTTTGGAGAAAACGCCTTCTTTGTGAATGTTCGGAAAAATGTTTAAATACCTCTTTTTCCTTAAAAGAATCTTAGAGTGGCATGCAGCCTGAAGCTCTCTGGGCACTTGTGCAGCGAGACGCAGCAGTCCCCACTCCCCTTTAATCTTTGGCGCCGGGCTCGGAATCATGGCATTTGACAACCTCACACAATGGGTGCCATGGATACAAGCACTGCTCTTGCTCCCGTCATGGATGACTGTTACGAACGAAATTCCAAGCGCCGTGCTTTTTCCGACACACTTTGAATGTATTGTCTACTTTTCACTTCATAATCATTTAACAAGGAATGTCGGTTATACTGTCCCTTTATTACCATTGAGGAAATCACTCGCCATGGTGAGGTGAAATCATTTCCTGAAGTGCCCTGGCATTAAGGGACAGAAGTGTGTGATGTGAACGCACCACTCTCAATCTCTGAAACCTGTGGTCTTAGCCACTACATGCCCTTCAGTGCGATTAAAAAGGCATTTTTATACTTGATACCGATCACAATCTTCAGGCATGAACGCATAGTCGAAATGACGTTATGGAAGTCTTATGGAAAAAGCCAATGCATATACCCAGGGTCTACAGGGCAAAAAATGATCTATACTAAATCTTCTCAGAAATTCTCATCTTAAATAGGAATTCTGAGGGGAGAAGTTTTGCTGAGATATCAAATGTAGTTAGTAGGAACAGCAGCTGTACTGACTGCGTTTTTACACCCTAAAACACTAAGAAGGAATCCGGAAAATCCGTTTTATGCTCCCCCAGCACGCGGCGCTTTTGATTAAACTTCAAGTTTTCAGACATTTACCCTTTTTTTGATCCAGGTATAATTTTAAAACAGTTATGTTTTATTCAGCGTGGAAGACCTACCTTTGTCAGAAAAGGAACAGATTATTTTGGTGTCAAAATTCCCCTCACAAATGTCATTGTTCACATTTTTGCTTCTGCATTAATGAAAGAAGAATTTCAATAGGCGTTTCCTGTATTGCGAGATCTATTCTGACTGCAGGATTTCAAAGAACGAGAAATGGATTGTTAGGGAAATCTGAAGCTTGTATTAAAAGTTCAATTCGCTGAGCAGTCAAAAGAACTGTGGGCGAGGAAAACAAAGAATATTTTACTCAACCAACTTTTCCATAAAAAAAGTCACGCAATTTACAACATTTGATTCCTTTGCCTCTTTGTCATTCAGAAGTAATACATCAAAACGAGTTTTTTCGTTCTCTCTTAATTTCGCAGGCATAGAGAGTAGTTGGTTCCTGCAAATAATCTTTCCTAAGATTTAAAAGAAATCGATAAAGAGAAAAATGATGAGTATGGAGAGAGACATGGTGTCAGTTCAAGCCTTTGATAAAAATTAAAATCCTCCTTTCTACAGTAAGTAGTGTAAATCGTTAGCAATAACACTTTCATTTTTATAAATACTATAGTGAGAGAGAGAGTAAAATAGTGGTTTATGGAAACACATACACTAGCATGAAGCTAGTGTATTCTAGGACTAAGCCTGCTTAGTGCGTAGGTAATCATCGAGAGCTGGTATCTCTCCGGAAGAAACTCAAAACGAATACACTGCTCCATGACCTTCTTTCGAGTCCCAAGTAGCATCTCCAGCCATAGGAGTAGCATCCTAGCAAAATAAAACTTCTAAAACAATTTTTAAATTACTTTATACTTCTTTTTTGGAGAAAACGCCTTCTTTGTGAATGTTCGGAAAAATGTTTAAATACCTCTTTTTCCTTAAAAGAATCTTAGAGTGGCATGCAGCCTGAAGCTCTCTGGGCACTTGTGCAGCGAGACGCAGCAGTCCCCACTCCCCTTTAATCTTTGGCGCCGGGCTCGGAATCCTGGCATTTGACAACCTCACACAATGGGTGCCATGGATACAAGCACTGCTCTTGCTCCCGTCATGGATGACTGTTACGAACGAAATTCCAAGCGCCGTGCTTTTTCCGACACACTTTGAATGTATTGTCTACTTTTCACTTCATAATCATTTAACAAGGAATGTCGGTTATACTGTCCCTTTATTACCATTGAGGAAATCACTCGCCATGGTGAGGTGAAATCATTTCCTGAAGTGCCCTGGCATTAAGGGACAGAAGTGTGTGATGTGAACGCACCACTCTCAATCTCTGAAACCTGTGGTCTTAGCCACTACATGCCCTTCAGTGCGATTAAAAAGGCATTTTTATACTTGATACCGATCACAATCTTCAGGCATGAACGCATAGTCGAAATGACGTTATGGAAGTCTTATGGAAAAAGCCAATGCATATACCCAGGGTCTACAGGGCAAAAAATGATCTATACTAAATCTTCTCAGAAATTCTCATCTTAAATAGGAATTCTGAGGGGAGAAGTTTTGCTGAGATATCAAATGTAGTTAGTAGGAACAGCAGCTGTACTAACTGCGTTTTTACACCCTAAAACACTAAGAAGGAATCCGGAAAATCCGTTTTATGCTCCCCCAGCACGCGGCGCTTTTGATTAAACTTCAAGTTTTCAGACATTTACCCTTTTTTTGATCCAGGTATAATTTTAAAACAGTTATGTTTTATTCAGCGTGGAAGACCTACCTTTGTCAGAAAAGGAACAGATTATTTTGGTGTCAAAATTCCCCTCACAAATGTCATTGTTCACATTTTTGCTTCTGCATTAATGAAAGAAGAATTTCAATAGGCGTTTCCTGTATTGCGAGATCTATTCTGACTGCAGGATTTCAAAGAACGAGAAATGGATTGTTAGGGAAATCGGAAGCTTGTATTAAAAGTTCAATTCGCTGAGCAGTCAAAAGAACTGTGGGCGAGGAAAACAAAGAATATTTTACTCAACCAACTTTTCCATAAAAAAAGTCACGCAATTTACAACATTTGATTCCTTTGCCTCTTTGTCATTCAGAAGTAATACATCAAAACGAGTTTTTTCGTTCTCTCTTAATTTCGCAGGCATAGAGAGTAGTTGGTTCCTGCAAATAATCTTTCCTAAGATTTAAAAGAAATCGATAAAGAGAAAAATGATGAGTATGGAGAGAGACATGGTGTCAGTTCAAGCCTTTGATAAAAATTAAAATCCTCCTTTCTACAGTAAGTAGTGTAAATCGTTAGCAATAACACTTTCATTTTTATAAATACTATAGTGAGAGAGAGAGTAAAATAGTGGTTTATGGAAACACATACACTAGCATGAAGCTAGTGTATTCTAGGACTAAGACTGCTTAGTGCGTAGGTAATCATCGAGAGCTGGTATCTCTCCGGAAGAAACTCAAAACGAATACACTGCTCTATGACCTTCTTTCGAGTCCCAAGTAGCATCTCCAGCCATAGGAGTAGCATCCTAGCAAAATAAAACTTCTAAAACAATTTTTAAATTACTTTATACTTCTTTTTTGGAGAAAACGCCTTCTTTGTGAATGTTCGGAAAAATGTTTAAATACCTCTTTTTCCTTAAAAGAATCTTAGAGTGGCATGCAGCCTGAAGCTCTCTGGGCACTTGTGCAGCGAGACGCAGCAGTCCCCACTCCCCTTTAATCTTTGGCGCCGGGCTCGGAATCCTGGCATTTGACAACCTCACACAATGGGTGCCATGGATACAAGCACTGCTCTTGCTCCCGTCATGGATGACTGTTACGAACGAAATTCCAAGCGCCGTGCTTTTTCCGACACACTTTGAATGTATTGTCTACTTTTCACTTCATAATCATTTAACAAGGAATGTCGGTTATACTGTCCCTTTATTACCATTGAGGAAATCACTCGCCATGGTGAGGTGAAATCATTTCCTGAAGTGCCCTGGCATTAAGGGACAGAAGTGTGTGATGTGAACGCACCACTCTCAATCTCTGAAACCTGTGGTCTTAGCCACTACATGCCCTTCAGTGCGATTAAAAAGGCATTTTTATACTTGATACCGATCACAATCTTCAGGCATGAACGCAAAGTCGAAATGACGTTATGGAAGTCTTATGGAAAAAGCCAATGCATATACCCAGGGTCTACAGGGCAAAAAATGATCTATACTAAATCTTCTCAGAAATTCTCATCTTAAATAGGAATTCTGAGGGGAGAAGTTTTGCTGAGATATCAAATGTAGTTAGTAGGAACAGCAGCTGTACTAACTGCGTTTTTACACCCTAAAACACTAAGAAGGAATCCGGAAAATCCGTTTTATGCTCCCCCAGCACGCGGCGCTTTTGATTAAACTTCAAGTTTTCAGACATTTACCCTTTTTTTGATCCAGGTATAATTTTAAAACAGTTATGTTTTATTCAGCGTGGAAGACCTACCTTTGTCAGAAAAGGAACAGATTATTTTGGTGTCAAAATTCCCCTCACAAATGTCATTGTTCACATTTTTGCTTCTGCATTAATGAAAGAAGAATTTCAATAGGTGTTTCCTGTATTGCGAGATCTATTCTGACTGCAGGATTTCAAAGAACGAGAAATGGATTGTTAGGGAAATCGGAAGCTTGTATTAAAAGTTCAATTCGCTGAGCAGTCAAAAGAACTGTGGGCGAGGAAAACAAAGAATATTTTACTCAACCAACTTTTCCATAAAAAAAGTCACGCAATTTACAACATTTGATTCCTTTGCCTCTTTGTCATTCAGAAATAATACATCAAAACGAGTTTTTTCGTTCTCTCTTAATTTCGCAGGCATAGAGAGTAGTTGGTTCCTGCAAATAATCTTTCCTAAGATTTAAAAAAAATCGATAAAGAGAAAAATGATGAGTATGGAGAGAGACATGGTGTCAGTTCAAGCCTTTGATAAAAATTAAAATCCTCCTTTCTACAGTAAGTAGTGTAAATCGTTAGCAATAACACTTTCATTTTTATAAATACTATAGTGAGAGAGAGTAAAATAGTGGTTTATGGAAACACATACACTAGCATGAAGCTAGTGTATTCTAGGACTAAGCCTGCTTAGTGCGTAGGTAATCATCGAGAGCTGGTATCTCTCCGGAAGAAACTCAAAACGAATACACTGCTCCGTGACCTTCTTTCGAGTCCCAAGTAGCATCTCCAGCCATAGGAGTAGCATCCTAGCAAAATAAAACTTCTAAAACAATTTTTAAATTACTTTATACTTCTTTTTTGGAGAAAACGCCTTCTTTGTGAATGTTCGGAAAAATGTTTAAATACCTCTTTTTCCTTAAAAGAATCTTAGAGTGGCATGCAGCCTGAAGCTCTCTGGGCACTTGTGCAGCGAGACGCAGCAGTCCCCACTCCCCTTTAATCTTTGGCGCCGGGCTCGGAATCCTGGCATTTGACAACCTCACACAATGGGTGCCATGGATACAAGCACTGCTCTTGCTCCCGTCATGGATGACTGTTACGAACGAAATTCCAAGCGCCGTGCTTTTTCCGACACACTTTGAATGTATTGTCTACTTTTCACTTCATAATCATTTAACAAGGAATGTCGGTTATACTGTCCCTTTATTACCATTGAGGAAATCACTCGCCATGGTGAGGTGAAATCATTTCCTGAAGTGCCCTGGCATTAAGGGACAGAAGTGTGTGATGTGAACGCACCACTCTCAATCTCTGAAACCTGTGGTCTTAGCCACTACATGCCCTTCAGTGCGATTAAAAAGGCATTTTTATACTTGATACCGATCACAATCTTCAGGCATGAACGCATAGTCGAAATGACGTTATGGAAGTCTTATGGAAAAAGCCAATGCATATACCCAGGGTCTACAGGGCAAAAAATGATCTATACTAAATCTTCTCAGAAATTCTCATCTTAAATAGGAATTCTGAGGGGAGAAGTTTTGCTGAGATATCAAATGTAGTTAGTAGGAACAGCAGCTGTACTAACTGCGTTTTTACACCCTAAAACACTAAGAAGGAATCCGGAAAATCCGTTTTATGCTCCCCCAGCACGCGGCGCTTTTGATTAAACTTCAAGTTTTCAGACATTTACCCTTTTTTTGATCCAGGTATAATTTTAAAACAGTTATGTTTTATTCAGCGTGGAAGACCTACCTTTGTCAGAAAAGGAACAGATTATTTTGGTGTCAAAATTCCCCTCACAAATGTCATTGTTCACATTTTTGCTTCTGCATTAATGAAAGAAGAATTTCAATAGGCGTTTCCTGTATTGCGAGATCTATTCTGACTGCAGGATTTCAAAGAACGAGAAATGGATTGTTAGGGAAATCTGAAGCTTGTATTAAAAGTTCAATTCGCTGAGCAGTCAAAAGAACTGTGGGCGAGGAAAACAAAGAATATTTTACTCAACCAACTTTTCCATAAAAAAAGTCACGCAATTTACAACATTTGATTCCTTTGCCTCTTTGTCATTCAGAAGTAATACATCAAAACGAGTTTTTTCGTTCTCTCTTAATTTCGCAGGCATAGAGAGTAGTTGGTTCCTGCAAATAATCTTTCCTAAGATTTAAAAGAAATCGATAAAGAGAAAAATGATGAGTATGGAGAGAGACATGGTGTCAGTTCAAGCCTTTGATAAAAATTAAAATCCTCCTTTCTACAGTAAGTAGTGTAAATCGTTAGCAATAACACTTTCATTTTTATAAATACTATAGTGAGAGAGAGAGTAAAATAGTGGTTTATGGAAACACATACACTAGCATGAAGCTAGTGTATTCTAGGACTAAGCCTGCTTAGTGCGTAGGTAATCATCGAGAGCTGGTATCTCTCCGGAAGAAACTCAAAACGAATACACTGCTCCGTGACCTTCTTTCGAGTCCCAAGTAGCATCTCCAGCCATAGGAGTAGCATCCTAGCAAAATAAAACTTCTAAAACAATTTTTAAATTACTTTATACTTCTTTTTTGGAGAAAACGCCTTCTTTGTGAATGTTCGGAAAAATGTTTAAATACCTCTTTTTCCTTAAAAGAATCTTAGAGTGGCATGCAGCCTGAAGCTCTCTGGGCACTTGTGCAGCGAGACGCAGCAGTCCCCACTCCCCTTTAATCTTTGGCGCCGGGCTCGGAATCATGGCATTTGACAACCTCACACAATGGGTGCCATGGATACAAGCACTGCTCTTGCTCCCGTCATGGATGACTGTTACGAACGAAATTCCAAGCGCCGTGCTTTTTCCGACACACTTTGAATGTATTGTCTACTTTTCACTTCATAATCATTTAACAAGGAATGTCGGTTATACTGTCCCTTTATTACCATTGAGGAAATCACTCGCCATGGTGAGGTGAAATCATTTCCTGAAGTGCCCTGGCATTAAGGGACAGAAGTGTGTGATGTGAACGCACCACTCTCAATCTCTGAAACCTGTGGTCTTAGCCACTACATGCCCTTCAGTGCGATTAAAAAGGCATTTTTATACTTGATACCGATCACAATCTTCAGGCATGAACGCATAGTCGAAATGACGTTATGGAAGTCTTATGGAAAAAGCCAATGCATATACCCAGGGTCTACAGGGCAAAAAATGATCTATACTAAATCTTCTCAGAAATTCTCATCTTAAATAGGAATTCTGAGGGGAGAAGTTTTGCTGAGATATCAAATGTAGTTAGTAGGAACAGCAGCTGTACTAACTGCGTTTTTACACCCTAAAACACTAAGAAGGAATCCGGAAAATCCGTTTTATGCTCCCCCAGCACGCGGCGCTTTTGATTAAACTTCAAGTTTTCAGACATTTACCCTTTTTTTGATCCAGGTATAATTTTAAAACAGTTATGTTTTATTCAGCGTGGAAGACCTACCTTTGTCAGAAAAGGAACAGATTATTTTGGTGTCAAAATTCCCCTCACAAATGTCATTGTTCACATTTTTGCTTCTGCATTAATGAAAGAAGAATTTCAATAGGCGTTTCCTGTATTGCGAGATCTATTCTGACTGCAGGATTTCAAAGAACGAGAAATGGATTGTTAGGGAAATCTGAAGCTTGTATTAAAAGTTCAATTCGCTGAGCAGTCAAAAGAACTGTGGGCGAGGAAAACAAAGAATATTTTACTCAACCAACTTTTCCATAAAAAAAGTCACGCAATTTACAACATTTGATTCCTTTGCCTCTTTGTCATTCAGAAGTAATACATCAAAACGAGTTTTTTCGTTCTCTCTTAATTTCGCAGGCATAGAGAGTAGTTGGTTCCTGCAAATAATCTTTCCTAAGATTTAAAAGAAATCGATAAAGAGAAAAATGATGAGTATGGAGAGAGACATGGTGTCAGTTCTAGCCTTTGATAAAAATTAAAATCCTCCTTTCTACAGTAAGTAGTGTAAATCGTTAGCAATAACACTTTCATTTTTATAAATACTATAGTGAGAGAGAGAGTAAAATAGTGGTTTATGGAAACACATACACTAGCATGAAGCTAGTGTATTCTAGGACTAAGCCTGCTTAGTGCGTAGGTAATCATCGAGAGCTGGTATCTCTCCGGAAGAAACTCAAAACGAATACACTGCTCCGTGACCTTCTTTCGAGTCCCAAGTAGCATCTCCAGCCATAGGAGTAGCATCCTAGCAAAATAAAACTTCTAAAACAATTTTTAAATTACTTTATACTTCTTTTTTGGAGAAAACGCCTTCTTTGTGAATGTTCGGAAAAATGTTTAAATACCTCTTTTTTTCCTTAAAAGAATCTTAGAGTGGCATGCAGCCTGAAGCTCTCTGGGCACTTGTGCAGCGAGACGCAGCAGTCCCCACTCCCCTTTAATCTTTGGCGCCGGGCTCGGAATCATGGCATTTGACAACCTCACACAATGGGTGCCATGGATACAAGCACTGCTCTTGCTCCCGTCATGGATGACTGTTACGAACGAAATTCCAAGCGCCGTGCTTTTTCCGACACACTTTGAATGTATTGTCTACTTTTCACTTCATAATCATTTAACAAGGAATGTCGGTTATACTGTCCCTTTATTACCATTGAGGAAATCACTCGCCATGGTGAGGTGAAATCATTTCCTGAAGTGCCCTGGCATTAAGGGACAGAAGTGTGTGATGTGAACGCACCACTCTCAATCTCTGAAACCTGTGGTCTTAGCCACTACATGCCCTTCAGTGCGATTAAAAAGGCATTTTTATACTTGATACCGATCACAATCTTCAGGCATGAACGCATAGTCGAAATGACGTTATGGAAGTCTTATGGAAAAAGCCAATGCATATACCCAGGGTCTACAGGGCAAAAAATGATCTATACTAAATCTTCTCAGAAATTCTCATCTTAAATAGGAATTCTGAGGGGAGAAGTTTTGCTGAGATATCAAATGTAGTTAGTAGGAACAGCAGCTGTACTAACTGCGTTTTTACACCCTAAAACACTAAGAAGGAATCCGGAAAATCCGTTTTATGCTCCCCCAGCACGCGGCGCTTTTGATTAAACTTCAAGTTTTCAGACATTTACCCTTTTTTTGATCCAGGTATAATTTTAAAACAGTTATGTTTTATTCAGCGTGGAAGACCTACCTTTGTCAGAAAAGGAACAGATTATTTTGGTGTCAAAATTCCCCTCACAAATGTCATTGTTCACATTTTTGCTTCTGCATTAATGAAAGAAGAATTTCAATAGGCGTTTCCTGTATTGCGAGATCTATTCTGACTGCAGGATTTCAAAGAACGAGAAATGGATTGTTAGGGAAATCGGAAGCTTGTATTAAAAGTTCAATTCGCTGAGCAGTCAAAAGAACTGTGGGCGAGGAAAACAAAGAATATTTTACTCAACCAACTTTTCCATAAAAAAAGTCACGCAATTTACAACATTTGATTCCTTTGCCTCTTTGTCATTCAGAAATAATACATCAAAACGAGTTTTTTCGTTCTCTCTTAATTTCGCAGGCATAGAGAGTAGTTGGTTCCTGCAAATAATCTTTCCTAAGATTTAAAAAAAATCGATAAAGAGAAAAATGATGAGTATGGAGAGAGACATGGTGTCAGTTCAAGCCTTTGATAAAAATTAAAATCCTCCTTTCTACAGTAAGTAGTGTAAATCGTTAGCAATAACACTTTCATTTTTATAAATACTATAGTGAGAGAGAGTAAAATAGTGGTTTATGGAAACACATACACTAGCATGAAGCTAGTGTATTCTAGGACTAAGCCTGCTTAGTGCGTAGGTAATCATCGAGAGCTGGTATCTCTCCGGAAGAAACTCAAAACGAATACACTGCTCCGTGACCTTCTTTCGAGTCCCAAGTAGCATCTCCAGCCATAGGAGTAGCATCCTAGCAAAATAAAACTTCTAAAACAATTTTTAAATTACTTTATACTTCTTTTTTGGAGAAAACGCCTTCTTTGTGAATGTTCGGAAAAATGTTTAAATACCTCTTTTTTTCCTTAAAAGAATCTTAGAGTGGCATGCAGCCTGAAGCTCTCTGGGCACTTGTGCAGCGAGACGCAGCAGTCCCCACTCCCCTTTAATCTTTGGCGCCGGGCTCGGAATCATGGCATTTGACAACCTCACACAATGGGTGCCATGGATACAAGCACTGCTCTTGCTCCCGTCATGGATGACTGTTACGAACGAAATTCCAAGCGCCGTGCTTTTTCCGACACACTTTGAATGTATTGTCTACTTTTCACTTCATAATCATTTAACAAGGAATGTCGGTTATACTGTCCCTTTATTACCATTGAGGAAATCACTCGCCATGGTGAGGTGAAATCATTTCCTGAAGTGCCCTGGCATTAAGGGACAGAAGTGTGTGATGTGAACGCACCACTCTCAATCTCTGAAACCTGTGGTCTTAGCCACTACATGCCCTTCAGTGCGATTAAAAAGGCATTTTTATACTTGATACCGATCACAATCTTCAGGCATGAACGCATAGTCGAAATGACGTTATGGAAGTCTTATGGAAAAAGCCAATGCATATACCCAGGGTCTACAGGGCAAAAAATGATCTATACTAAATCTTCTCAGAAATTCTCATCTTAAATAGGAATTCTGAGGGGAGAAGTTTTGCTGAGATATCAAATGTAGTTAGTAGGAACAGCAGCTGTACTAACTGCGTTTTTACACCCTAAAACACTAAGAAGGAATCCGGAAAATCCGTTTTATGCTCCCCCAGCACGCGGCGCTTTTGATTAAACTTCAAGTTTTCAGACATTTACCCTTTTTTTGATCCAGGTATAATTTTAAAACAGTTATGTTTTATTCAGCGTGGAAGACCTACCTTTGTCAGAAAAGGAACAGATTATTTTGGTGTCAAAATTCCCCTCACAAATGTCATTGTTCACATTTTTGCTTCTGCATTAATGAAAGAAGAATTTCAATAGGCGTTTCCTGTATTGCGAGATCTATTCTGACTGCAGGATTTCAAAGAACGAGAAATGGATTGTTAGGGAAATCTGAAGCTTGTATTAAAAGTTCAATTCGCTGAGCAGTCAAAAGAACTGTGGGCGAGGAAAACAAAGAATATTTTACTCAACCAACTTTTCCATAAAAAAAGTCACGCAATTTACAACATTTGATTCCTTTGCCTCTTTGTCATTCAGAAGTAATACATCAAAACGAGTTTTTTCGTTCTCTCTTAATTTCGCAGGCATAGAGAGTAGTTGGTTCCTGCAAATAATCTTTCCTAAGATTTAAAAGAAATCGATAAAGAGAAAAATGATGAGTATGGAGAGAGACATGGTGTCAGTTCAAGCCTTTGATAAAAATTAAAATCCTCCTTTCTACAGTAAGTAGTGTAAATCGTTAGCAATAACACTTTCATTTTTATAAATACTATAGTGAGAGAGAGAGTAAAATAGTGGTTTATGGAAACACATACACTAGCATGAAGCTAGTGTATTCTAGGACTAAGCCTGCTTAGTGCGTAGGTAATCATCGAGAGCTGGTATCTCTCCGGAAGAAACTCAAAACGAATACACTGCTCCGTGACCTTCTTTCGAGTCCCAAGTAGCATCTCCAGCCATAGGAGTAGCATCCTAGCAAAATAAAACTTCTAAAACAATTTTTAAATTACTTTATACTTCTTTTTTGGAGAAAACGCCTTCTTTGTGAATGTTCGGAAAAATGTTTAAATACCTCTTTTTTTCCTTAAAAGAATCTTAGAGTGGCATGCAGCCTGAAGCTCTCTGGGCACTTGTGCAGCGAGACGCAGCAGTCCCCACTCCCCTTTAATCTTTGGCGCCGGGCTCGGAATCATGGCATTTGACAACCTCACACAATGGGTGCCATGGATACAAGCACTGCTCTTGCTCCCGTCATGGATGACTGTTACGAACGAAATTCCAAGCGCCGTGCTTTTTCCGACACACTTTGAATGTATTGTCTACTTTTCACTTCATAATCATTTAACAAGGAATGTCGGTTATACTGTCCCTTTATTACCATTGAGGAAATCACTCGCCATGGTGAGGTGAAATCATTTCCTGAAGTGCCCTGGCATTAAGGGACAGAAGTGTGTGATGTGAACGCACCACTCTCAATCTCTGAAACCTGTGGTCTTAGCCACTACATGCCCTTCAGTGCGATTAAAAAGGCATTTTTATACTTGATACCGATCACAATCTTCAGGCATGAACGCATAGTCGAAATGACGTTATGGAAGTCTTATGGAAAAAGCCAATGCATATACCCAGGGTCTACAGGGCAAAAAATGATCTATACTAAATCTTCTCAGAAATTCTCATCTTAAATAGGAATTCTGAGGGGAGAAGTTTTGCTGAGATATCAAATGTAGTTAGTAGGAACAGCAGCTGTACTAACTGCGTTTTTACACCCTAAAACACTAAGAAGGAATCCGGAAAATCCGTTTTATGCTCCCCCAGCACGCGGCGCTTTTGATTAAACTTCAAGTTTTCAGACATTTACCCTTTTTTTGATCCAGGTATAATTTTAAAACAGTTATGTTTTATTCAGCGTGGAAGACCTACCTTTGTCAGAAAAGGAACAGATTATTTTGGTGTCAAAATTCCCCTCACAAATGTCATTGTTCACATTTTTGCTTCTGCATTAATGAAAGAAGAATTTCAATAGGCGTTTCCTGTATTGCGAGATCTATTCTGACTGCAGGATTTCAAAGAACGAGAAATGGATTGTTAGGGAAATCTGAAGCTTGTATTAAAAGTTCAATTCGCTGAGCAGTCAAAAGAACTGTGGGCGAGGAAAACAAAGAATATTTTACTCAACCAACTTTTCCATAAAAAAAGTCACGCAATTTACAACATTTGATTCCTTTGCCTCTTTGTCATTCAGAAATAATACATCAAAACGAGTTTTTTCGTTCTCTCTTAATTTCGCAGGCATAGAGAGTAGTTGGTTCCTGCAAATAATCTTTCCTAAGATTTAAAAGAAATCGATAAAGAGAAAAATGATGAGTATGGAGAGAGACATGGTGTCAGTTCAAGCCTTTGATAAAAATTAAAATCCTCCTTTCTACAGTAAGTAGTGTAAATCGTTAGCAATAACACTTTCATTTTTATAAATACTATAGTGAGAGAGAGTAAAATAGTGGTTTATGGAAACACATACACTAGCATGAAGCTAGTGTATTCTAGGACTAAGCCTGCTTAGTGCGTAGGTAATCATCGAGAGCTGGTATCTCTCCGGAAGAAACTCAAAACGAATACACTGCTCCGTGACCTTCTTTCGAGTCCCAAGTAGCATCTCCAGCCATAGGAGTAGCATCCTAGCAAAATAAAACTTCTAAAACAATTTTTAAATTACTTTATACTTCTTTTTTGGAGAAAACGCCTTCTTTGTGAATGTTCGGAAAAATGTTTAAATACCTCTTTTTTTCCTTAAAAGAATCTTAGAGTGGCATGCAGCCTGAAGCTCTCTGGGCACTTGTGCAGCGAGACGCAGCAGTCCCCACTCCCCTTTAATCTTTGGCGCCGGGCTCGGAATCATGGCATTTGACAACCTCACACAATGGGTGCCATGGATACAAGCACTGCTCTTGCTCCCGTCATGGATGACTGTTACGAACGAAATTCCAAGCGCCGTGCTTTTTCCGACACACTTTGAATGTATTGTCTACTTTTCACTTCATAATCATTTAACAAGGAATGTCGGTTATACTGTCCCTTTATTACCATTGAGGAAATCACTCGCCATGGTGAGGTGAAATCATTTCCTGAAGTGCCCTGGCATTAAGGGACAGAAGTGTGTGATGTGAACGCACCACTCTCAATCTCTGAAACCTGTGGTCTTAGCCACTACATGCCCTTCAGTGCGATTAAAAAGGCATTTTTATACTTGATACCGATCACAATCTTCAGGCATGAACGCATAGTCGAAATGACGTTATGGAAGTCTTATGGAAAAAGCCAATGCATATACCCAGGGTCTACAGGGCAAAAAATGATCTATACTAAATCTTCTCAGAAATTCTCATCTTAAATAGGAATTCTGAGGGGAGAAGTTTTGCTGAGATATCAAATGTAGTTAGTAGGAACAGCAGCTGTACTAACTGCGTTTTTACACCCTAAAACACTAAGAAGGAATCCGGAAAATCCGTTTTATGCTCCCCCAGCACGCGGCGCTTTTGATTAAACTTCAAGTTTTCAGACATTTACCCTTTTTTTGATCCAGGTATAATTTTAAAACAGTTATGTTTTATTCAGCGTGGAAGACCTACCTTTGTCAGAAAAGGAACAGATTATTTTGGTGTCAAAATTCCCCTCACAAATGTCATTGTTCACATTTTTGCTTCTGCATTAATGAAAGAAGAATTTCAATAGGCGTTTCCTGTATTGCGAGATCTATTCTGACTGCAGGATTTCAAAGAACGAGAAATGGATTGTTAGGGAAATCGGAAGCTTGTATTAAAAGTTCAATTCGCTGAGCAGTCAAAAGAACTGTGGGCGAGGAAAACAAAGAATATTTTACTCAACCAACTTTTCCATAAAAAAAGTCACGCAATTTACAACATTTGATTCCTTTGCCTCTTTGTCATTCAGAAATAATACATCAAAACGAGTTTTTTCGTTCTCTCTTAATTTCGCAGGCATAGAGAGTAGTTGGTTCCTGCAAATAATCTTTCCTAAGATTTAAAAGAAATCGATAAAGAGAAAAATGATGAGTATGGAGAGAGACATGGTGTCAGTTCAAGCCTTTGATAAAAATTAAAATCCTCCTTTCTACAGTAAGTAGTGTAAATCGTTAGCAATAACACTTTCATTTTTATAAATACTATAGTGAGAGAGAGTAAAATAGTGGTTTATGGAAACACATACACTAGCATGAAGCTAGTGTATTCTAGGACTAAGCCTGCTTAGTGCGTAGGTAATCATCGAGAGCTGGTATCTCTCCGGAAGAAACTCAAAACGAATACACTGCTCCGTGACCTTCTTTCGAGTCCCAAGTAGCATCTCCAGCCATAGGAGTAGCATCCTAGCAAAATAAAACTTCTAAAACAATTTTTAAATTACTTTATACTTCTTTTTTGGAGAAAACGCCTTCTTTGTGAATGTTCGGAAAAATGTTTAAATACCTCTTTTTTTCCTTAAAAGAATCTTAGAGTGGCATGCAGCCTGAAGCTCTCTGGGCACTTGTGCAGCGAGACGCAGCAGTCCCCACTCCCCTTTAATCTTTGGCGCCGGGCTCGGAATCATGGCATTTGACAACCTCACACAATGGGTGCCATGGATACAAGCACTGCTCTTGCTCCCGTCATGGATGACTGTTACGAACGAAATTCCAAGCGCCGTGCTTTTTCCGACACACTTTGAATGTATTGTCTACTTTTCACTTCATAATCATTTAACAAGGAATGTCGGTTATACTGTCCCTTTATTACCATTGAGGAAATCACTCGCCATGGTGAGGTGAAATCATTTCCTGAAGTGCCCTGGCATTAAGGGACAGAAGTGTGTGATGTGAACGCACCACTCTCAATCTCTGAAACCTGTGGTCTTAGCCACTACATGCCCTTCAGTGCGATTAAAAAGGCATTTTTATACTTGATACCGATCACAATCTTCAGGCATGAACGCATAGTCGAAATGACGTTATGGAAGTCTTATGGAAAAAGCCAATGCATATACCCAGGGTCTACAGGGCAAAAAATGATCTATACTAAATCTTCTCAGAAATTCTCATCTTAAATAGGAATTCTGAGGGGAGAAGTTTTGCTGAGATATCAAATGTAGTTAGTAGGAACAGCAGCTGTACTAACTGCGTTTTTACACCCTAAAACACTAAGAAGGAATCCGGAAAATCCGTTTTATGCTCCCCCAGCACGCGGCGCTTTTGATTAAACTTCAAGTTTTCAGACATTTACCCTTTTTTTGATCCAGGTATAATTTTAAAACAGTTATGTTTTATTCAGCGTGGAAGACCTACCTTTGTCAGAAAAGGAACAGATTATTTTGGTGTCAAAATTCCCCTCACAAATGTCATTGTTCACATTTTTGCTTCTGCATTAATGAAAGAAGAATTTCAATAGGCGTTTCCTGTATTGCGAGATCTATTCTGACTGCAGGATTTCAAAGAACGAGAAATGGATTGTTAGGGAAATCGGAAGCTTGTATTAAAAGTTCAATTCGCTGAGCAGTCAAAAGAACTGTGGGCGAGGAAAACGAAGAATATTTTACTCAACCAACTTTTCCATAAAAAAAGTCACGCAATTTACAACATTTGATTCCTTTGCCTCTTTGTCATTCAGAAGTAATACATCAAAACGAGTTTTTTCGTTCTCTCTTAATTTCGCAGGCATAGAGAGTAGTTGGTTCCTGCAAATAATCTTTCCTAAGATTTAAAAAAAATCGATAAAGAGAAAAATGATGAGTATGGAGAGAGACATGGTGTCAGTTCAAGCCTTTGATAAAAATTAAAATCCTCCTTTCTACAGTAAGTAGTGTAAATCGTTAGCAATAACACTTTCATTTTTATAAATACTATAGTGAGAGAGAGTAAAATAGTGGTTTATGGAAACACATACACTAGCATGAAGCTAGTGTATTCTAGGACTAAGCCTGCTTAGTGCGTAGGTAATCATCGAGAGCTGGTATCTCTCCGGAAGAAACTCAAAACGAATACACTGCTCCGTGACCTTCTTTCGAGTCCCAAGTAGCATCTCCAGCCATAGGAGTAGCATCCTAGCAAAATAAAACTTCTAAAACAATTTTTAAATTACTTTATACTTCTTTTTTGGAGAAAACGCCTTCTTTGTGAATGTTCGGAAAAATGTTTAAATACCTCTTTTTCCTTAAAAGAATCTTAGAGTGGCATGCAGCCTGAAGCTCTCTGGGCACTTGTGCAGCGAGACGCAGCAGTCCCCACTCCCCTTTAATCTTTGGCGCCGGGCTCGGAATCCTGGCATTTGACAACCTCACACAATGGGTGCCATGGATACAAGCACTGCTCTTGCTCCCGTCATGGATGACTGTTACGAACGAAATTCCAAGCGCCGTGCTTTTTCCGACACACTTTGAATGTATTGTCTACTTTTCACTTCATAATCATTTAACAAGGAATGTCGGTTATACTGTCCCTTTATTACCATTGAGGAAATCACTCGCCATGGTGAGGTGAAATCATTTCCTGAAGTGCCCTGGCATTAAGGGACAGAAGTGTGTGATGTGAACGCACCACTCTCAATCTCTGAAACCTGTGGTCTTAGCCACTACATGCCCTTCAGTGCGATTAAAAAGGCATTTTTATACTTGATACCGATCACAATCTTCAGGCATGAACGCATAGTCGAAATGACGTTATGGAAGTCTTATGGAAAAAGCCAATGCATATACCCAGGGTCTACAGGGCAAAAAATGATCTATACTAAATCTTCTCAGAAATTCTCATCTTAAATAGGAATTCTGAGGGGAGAAGTTTTGCTGAGATATCAAATGTAGTTAGTAGGAACAGCAGCTGTACTAACTGCGTTTTTACACCCTAAAACACTAAGAAGGAATCCGGAAAATCCGTTTTATGCTCCCCCAGCACGCGGCGCTTTTGATTAAACTTCAAGTTTTCAGACATTTACCCTTTTTTTGATCCAGGTATAATTTTAAAACAGTTATGTTTTATTCAGCGTGGAAGACCTACCTTTGTCAGAAAAGGAACAGATTATTTTGGTGTCAAAATTCCCCTCACAAATGTCATTGTTCACATTTTTGCTTCTGCATTAATGAAAGAAGAATTTCAATAGGCGTTTCCTGTATTGCGAGATCTATTCTGACTGCAGGATTTCAAAGAACGAGAAATGGATTGTTAGGGAAATCGGAAGCTTGTATTAAAAGTTCAATTCGCTGAGCAGTCAAAAGAACTGTGGGCGAGGAAAACAAAGAATATTTTACTCAACCAACTTTTCCATAAAAAAAGTCACGCAATTTACAACATTTGATTCCTTTGCCTCTTTGTCATTCAGAAGTAATACATCAAAACGAGTTTTTTCGTTCTCTCTTAATTTCGCAGGCATAGAGAGTAGTTGGTTCCTGCAAATAATCTTTCCTAAGATTTAAAAGAAATCGATAAAGAGAAAAATGATGAGTATGGAGAGAGACATGGTGTCAGTTCAAGCCTTTGATAAAAATTAAAATCCTCCTTTCTACAGTAAGTAGTGTAAATCGTTAGCAATAACACTTTCATTTTTATAAATACTATAGTGAGAGAGAGAGTAAAATAGTGGTTTATGGAAACACATACACTAGCATGAAGCTAGTGTATTCTAGGACTAAGCCTGCTTAGTGCGTAGGTAATCATCGAGAGCTGGTATCTCTCCGGAAGAAACTCAAAACGAATACACTGCTCTATGACCTTCTTTCGAGTCCCAAGTAGCATCTCCAGCCATAGGAGTAGCATCCTAGCAAAATAAAACTTCTAAAACAATTTTTAAATTACTTTATACTTCTTTTTTGGAGAAAACGCCTTCTTTGTGAATGTTCGGAAAAATGTTTAAATACCTCTTTTTCCTTAAAAGAATCTTAGAGTGGCATGCAGCCTGAAGCTCTCTGGGCACTTGTGCAGCGAGACGCAGCAGTCCCCACTCCCCTTTAATCTTTGGCGCCGGGCTCGGAATCCTGGCATTTGACAACCTCACACAATGGGTGCCATGGATACAAGCACTGCTCTTGCTCCCGTCATGGATGACTGTTACGAACGAAATTCCAAGCGCCGTGCTTTTTCCGACACACTTTGAATGTATTGTCTACTTTTCACTTCATAATCATTTAACAAGGAATGTCGGTTATACTGTCCCTTTATTACCATTGAGGAAATCACTCGCCATGGTGAGGTGAAATCATTTCCTGAAGTGCCCTGGCATTAAGGGACAGAAGTGTGTGATGTGAACGCACCACTCTCAATCTCTGAAACCTGTGGTCTTAGCCACTACATGCCCTTCAGTGCGATTAAAAAGGCATTTTTATACTTGATACCGATCACAATCTTCAGGCATGAACGCAAAGTCGAAATGACGTTATGGAAGTCTTATGGAAAAAGCCAATGCATATACCCAGGGTCTACAGGGCAAAAAATGATCTATACTAAATCTTCTCAGAAATTCTCATCTTAAATAGGAATTCTGAGGGGAGAAGTTTTGCTGAGATATCAAATGTAGTTAGTAGGAACAGCAGCTGTACTAACTGCGTTTTTACACCCTAAAACACTAAGAAGGAATCCGGAAAATCCGTTTTATGCTCCCCCAGCACGCGGCGCTTTTGATTAAACTTCAAGTTTTCAGACATTTACCCTTTTTTTGATCCAGGTATAATTTTAAAACAGTTATGTTTTATTCAGCGTGGAAGACCTACCTTTGTCAGAAAAGGAACAGATTATTTTGGTGTCAAAATTCCCCTCACAAATGTCATTGTTCACATTTTTGCTTCTGCATTAATGAAAGAAGAATTTCAATAGGTGTTTCCTGTATTGCGAGATCTATTCTGACTGCAGGATTTCAAAGAACGAGAAATGGATTGTTAGGGAAATCGGAAGCTTGTATTAAAAGTTCAATTCGCTGAGCAGTCAAAAGAACTGTGGGCGAGGAAAACAAAGAATATTTTACTCAACCAACTTTTCCATAAAAAAAGTCACGCAATTTACAACATTTGATTCCTTTGCCTCTTTGTCATTCAGAAATAATACATCAAAACGAGTTTTTTCGTTCTCTCTTAATTTCGCAGGCATAGAGAGTAGTTGGTTCCTGCAAATAATCTTTCCTAAGATTTAAAAAAAATCGATAAAGAGAAAAATGATGAGTATGGAGAGAGACATGGTGTCAGTTCAAGCCTTTGATAAAAATTAAAATCCTCCTTTCTACAGTAAGTAGTGTAAATCGTTAGCAATAACACTTTCATTTTTATAAATACTATAGTGAGAGAGAGTAAAATAGTGGTTTATGGAAACACATACACTAGCATGAAGCTAGTGTATTCTAGGACTAAGCCTGCTTAGTGCGTAGGTAATCATCGAGAGCTGGTATCTCTCCGGAAGAAACTCAAAACGAATACACTGCTCCGTGACCTTCTTTCGAGTCCCAAGTAGCATCTCCAGCCATAGGAGTAGCATCCTAGCAAAATAAAACTTCTAAAACAATTTTTAAATTACTTTATACTTCTTTTTTGGAGAAAACGCCTTCTTTGTGAATGTTCGGAAAAATGTTTAAATACCTCTTTTTCCTTAAAAGAATCTTAGAGTGGCATGCAGCCTGAAGCTCTCTGGGCACTTGTGCAGCGAGACGCAGCAGTCCCCACTCCCCTTTAATCTTTGGCGCCGGGCTCGGAATCCTGGCATTTGACAACCTCACACAATGGGTGCCATGGATACAAGCACTGCTCTTGCTCCCGTCATGGATGACTGTTACGAACGAAATTCCAAGCGCCGTGCTTTTTCCGACACACTTTGAATGTATTGTCTACTTTTCACTTCATAATCATTTAACAAGGAATGTCGGTTATACTGTCCCTTTATTACCATTGAGGAAATCACTCGCCATGGTGAGGTGAAATCATTTCCTGAAGTGCCCTGGCATTAAGGGACAGAAGTGTGTGATGTGAACGCACCACTCTCAATCTCTGAAACCTGTGGTCTTAGCCACTACATGCCCTTCAGTGCGATTAAAAAGGCATTTTTATACTTGATACCGATCACAATCTTCAGGCATGAACGCATAGTCGAAATGACGTTATGGAAGTCTTATGGAAAAAGCCAATGCATATACCCAGGGTCTACAGGGCAAAAAATGATCTATACTAAATCTTCTCAGAAATTCTCATCTTAAATAGGAATTCTGAGGGGAGAAGTTTTGCTGAGATATCAAATGTAGTTAGTAGGAACAGCAGCTGTACTAACTGCGTTTTTACACCCTAAAACACTAAGAAGGAATCCGGAAAATCCGTTTTATGCTCCCCCAGCACGCGGCGCTTTTGATTAAACTTCAAGTTTTCAGACATTTACCCTTTTTTTGATCCAGGTATAATTTTAAAACAGTTATGTTTTATTCAGCGTGGAAGACCTACCTTTGTCAGAAAAGGAACAGATTATTTTGGTGTCAAAATTCCCCTCACAAATGTCATTGTTCACATTTTTGCTTCTGCATTAATGAAAGAAGAATTTCAATAGGCGTTTCCTGTATTGCGAGATCTATTCTGACTGCAGGATTTCAAAGAACGAGAAATGGATTGTTAGGGAAATCTGAAGCTTGTATTAAAAGTTCAATTCGCTGAGCAGTCAAAAGAACTGTGGGCGAGGAAAACAAAGAATATTTTACTCAACCAACTTTTCCATAAAAAAAGTCACGCAATTTACAACATTTGATTCCTTTGCCTCTTTGTCATTCAGAAGTAATACATCAAAACGAGTTTTTTCGTTCTCTCTTAATTTCGCAGGCATAGAGAGTAGTTGGTTCCTGCAAATAATCTTTCCTAAGATTTAAAAGAAATCGATAAAGAGAAAAATGATGAGTATGGAGAGAGACATGGTGTCAGTTCAAGCCTTTGATAAAAATTAAAATCCTCCTTTCTACAGTAAGTAGTGTAAATCGTTAGCAATAACACTTTCATTTTTATAAATACTATAGTGAGAGAGAGAGTAAAATAGTGGTTTATGGAAACACATACACTAGCATGAAGCTAGTGTATTCTAGGACTAAGCCTGCTTAGTGCGTAGGTAATCATCGAGAGCTGGTATCTCTCCGGAAGAAACTCAAAACGAATACACTGCTCCGTGACCTTCTTTCGAGTCCCAAGTAGCATCTCCAGCCATAGGAGTAGCATCCTAGCAAAATAAAACTTCTAAAACAATTTTTAAATTACTTTATACTTCTTTTTTGGAGAAAACGCCTTCTTTGTGAATGTTCGGAAAAATGTTTAAATACCTCTTTTTTTCCTTAAAAGAATCTTAGAGTGGCATGCAGCCTGAAGCTCTCTGGGCACTTGTGCAGCGAGACGCAGCAGTCCCCACTCCCCTTTAATCTTTGGCGCCGGGCTCGGAATCATGGCATTTGACAACCTCACACAATGGGTGCCATGGATACAAGCACTGCTCTTGCTCCCGTCATGGATGACTGTTACGAACGAAATTCCAAGCGCCGTGCTTTTTCCGACACACTTTGAATGTATTGTCTACTTTTCACTTCATAATCATTTAACAAGGAATGTCGGTTATACTGTCCCTTTATTACCATTGAGGAAATCACTCGCCATGGTGAGGTGAAATCATTTCCTGAAGTGCCCTGGCATTAAGGGACAGAAGTGTGTGATGTGAACGCACCACTCTCAATCTCTGAAACCTGTGGTCTTAGCCACTACATGCCCTTCAGTGCGATTAAAAAGGCATTTTTATACTTGATACCGATCACAATCTTCAGGCATGAACGCATAGTCGAAATGACGTTATGGAAGTCTTATGGAAAAAGCCAATGCATATACCCAGGGTCTACAGGGCAAAAAATGATCTATACTAAATCTTCTCAGAAATTCTCATCTTAAATAGGAATTCTGAGGGGAGAAGTTTTGCTGAGATATCAAATGTAGTTAGTAGGAACAGCAGCTGTACTAACTGCGTTTTTACACCCTAAAACACTAAGAAGGAATCCGGAAAATCCGTTTTATGCTCCCCCAGCACGCGGCGCTTTTGATTAAACTTCAAGTTTTCAGACATTTACCCTTTTTTTGATCCAGGTATAATTTTAAAACAGTTATGTTTTATTCAGCGTGGAAGACCTACCTTTGTCAGAAAAGGAACAGATTATTTTGGTGTCAAAATTCCCCTCACAAATGTCATTGTTCACATTTTTGCTTCTGCATTAATGAAAGAAGAATTTCAATAGGCGTTTCCTGTATTGCGAGATCTATTCTGACTGCAGGATTTCAAAGAACGAGAAATGGATTGTTAGGGAAATCTGAAGCTTGTATTAAAAGTTCAATTCGCTGAGCAGTCAAAAGAACTGTGGGCGAGGAAAACAAAGAATATTTTACTCAACCAACTTTTCCATAAAAAAAGTCACGCAATTTACAACATTTGATTCCTTTGCCTCTTTGTCATTCAGAAGTAATACATCAAAACGAGTTTTTTCGTTCTCTCTTAATTTCGCAGGCATAGAGAGTAGTTGGTTCCTGCAAATAATCTTTCCTAAGATTTAAAAGAAATCGATAAAGAGAAAAATGATGAGTATGGAGAGAGACATGGTGTCAGTTCAAGCCTTTGATAAAAATTAAAATCCTCCTTTCTACAGTAAGTAGTGTAAATCGTTAGCAATAACACTTTCATTTTTATAAATACTATAGTGAGAGAGAGAGTAAAATAGTGGTTTATGGAAACACATACACTAGCATGAAGCTAGTGTATTCTAGGACTAAGCCTGCTTAGTGCGTAGGTAATCATCGAGAGCTGGTATCTCTCCGGAAGAAACTCAAAACGAATACACTGCTCCGTGACCTTCTTTCGAGTCCCAAGTAGCATCTCCAGCCATAGGAGTAGCATCCTAGCAAAATAAAACTTCTAAAACAATTTTTAAATTACTTTATACTTCTTTTTTGGAGAAAACGCCTTCTTTGTGAATGTTCGGAAAAATGTTTAAATACCTCTTTTTTTCCTTAAAAGAATCTTAGAGTGGCATGCAGCCTGAAGCTCTCTGGGCACTTGTGCAGCGAGACGCAGCAGTCCCCACTCCCCTTTAATCTTTGGCGCCGGGCTCGGAATCATGGCATTTGACAACCTCACACAATGGGTGCCATGGATACAAGCACTGCTCTTGCTCCCGTCATGGATGACTGTTACGAACGAAATTCCAAGCGCCGTGCTTTTTCCGACACACTTTGAATGTATTGTCTACTTTTCACTTCATAATCATTTAACAAGGAATGTCGGTTATACTGTCCCTTTATTACCATTGAGGAAATCACTCGCCATGGTGAGGTGAAATCATTTCCTGAAGTGCCCTGGCATTAAGGGACAGAAGTGTGTGATGTGAACGCACCACTCTCAATCTCTGAAACCTGTGGTCTTAGCCACTACATGCCCTTCAGTGCGATTAAAAAGGCATTTTTATACTTGATACCGATCACAATCTTCAGGCATGAACGCATAGTCGAAATGACGTTATGGAAGTCTTATGGAAAAAGCCAATGCATATACCCAGGGTCTACAGGGCAAAAAATGATCTATACTAAATCTTCTCAGAAATTCTCATCTTAAATAGGAATTCTGAGGGGAGAAGTTTTGCTGAGATATCAAATGTAGTTAGTAGGAACAGCAGCTGTACTAACTGCGTTTTTACACCCTAAAACACTAAGAAGGAATCCGGAAAATCCGTTTTATGCTCCCCCAGCACGCGGCGCTTTTGATTAAACTTCAAGTTTTCAGACATTTACCCTTTTTTTGATCCAGGTATAATTTTAAAACAGTTATGTTTTATTCAGCGTGGAAGACCTACCTTTGTCAGAAAAGGAACAGATTATTTTGGTGTCAAAATTCCCCTCACAAATGTCATTGTTCACATTTTTGCTTCTGCATTAATGAAAGAAGAATTTCAATAGGCGTTTCCTGTATTGCGAGATCTATTCTGACTGCAGGATTTCAAAGAACGAGAAATGGATTGTTAGGGAAATCGGAAGCTTGTATTAAAAGTTCAATTCGCTGAGCAGTCAAAAGAACTGTGGGCGAGGAAAACAAAGAATATTTTACTCAACCAACTTTTCCATAAAAAAAGTCACGCAATTTACAACATTTGATTCCTTTGCCTCTTTGTCATTCAGAAATAATACATCAAAACGAGTTTTTTCGTTCTCTCTTAATTTCGCAGGCATAGAGAGTAGTTGGTTCCTGCAAATAATCTTTCCTAAGATTTAAAAAAAATCGATAAAGAGAAAAATGATGAGTATGGAGAGAGACATGGTGTCAGTTCAAGCCTTTGATAAAAATTAAAATCCTCCTTTCTACAGTAAGTAGTGTAAATCGTTAGCAATAACACTTTCATTTTTATAAATACTATAGTGAGAGAGAGTAAAATAGTGGTTTATGGAAACACATACACTAGCATGAAGCTAGTGTATTCTAGGACTAAGCCTGCTTAGTGCGTAGGTAATCATCGAGAGCTGGTATCTCTCCGGAAGAAACTCAAAACGAATACACTGCTCCGTGACCTTCTTTCGAGTCCCAAGTAGCATCTCCAGCCATAGGAGTAGCATCCTAGCAAAATAAAACTTCTAAAACAATTTTTAAATTACTTTATACTTCTTTTTTGGAGAAAACGCCTTCTTTGTGAATGTTCGGAAAAATGTTTAAATACCTCTTTTTTTCCTTAAAAGAATCTTAGAGTGGCATGCAGCCTGAAGCTCTCTGGGCACTTGTGCAGCGAGACGCAGCAGTCCCCACTCCCCTTTAATCTTTGGCGCCGGGCTCGGAATCATGGCATTTGACAACCTCACACAATGGGTGCCATGGATACAAGCACTGCTCTTGCTCCCGTCATGGATGACTGTTACGAACGAAATTCCAAGCGCCGTGCTTTTTCCGACACACTTTGAATGTATTGTCTACTTTTCACTTCATAATCATTTAACAAGGAATGTCGGTTATACTGTCCCTTTATTACCATTGAGGAAATCACTCGCCATGGTGAGGTGAAATCATTTCCTGAAGTGCCCTGGCATTAAGGGACAGAAGTGTGTGATGTGAACGCACCACTCTCAATCTCTGAAACCTGTGGTCTTAGCCACTACATGCCCTTCAGTGCGATTAAAAAGGCATTTTTATACTTGATACCGATCACAATCTTCAGGCATGAACGCATAGTCGAAATGACGTTATGGAAGTCTTATGGAAAAAGCCAATGCATATACCCAGGGTCTACAGGGCAAAAAATGATCTATACTAAATCTTCTCAGAAATTCTCATCTTAAATAGGAATTCTGAGGGGAGAAGTTTTGCTGAGATATCAAATGTAGTTAGTAGGAACAGCAGCTGTACTAACTGCGTTTTTACACCCTAAAACACTAAGAAGGAATCCGGAAAATCCGTTTTATGCTCCCCCAGCACGCGGCGCTTTTGATTAAACTTCAAGTTTTCAGACATTTACCCTTTTTTTGATCCAGGTATAATTTTAAAACAGTTATGTTTTATTCAGCGTGGAAGACCTACCTTTGTCAGAAAAGGAACAGATTATTTTGGTGTCAAAATTCCCCTCACAAATGTCATTGTTCACATTTTTGCTTCTGCATTAATGAAAGAAGAATTTCAATAGGCGTTTCCTGTATTGCGAGATCTATTCTGACTGCAGGATTTCAAAGAACGAGAAATGGATTGTTAGGGAAATCTGAAGCTTGTATTAAAAGTTCAATTCGCTGAGCAGTCAAAAGAACTGTGGGCGAGGAAAACAAAGAATATTTTACTCAACCAACTTTTCCATAAAAAAAGTCACGCAATTTACAACATTTGATTCCTTTGCCTCTTTGTCATTCAGAAATAATACATCAAAACGAGTTTTTTCGTTCTCTCTTAATTTCGCAGGCATAGAGAGTAGTTGGTTCCTGCAAATAATCTTTCCTAAGATTTAAAAGAAATCGATAAAGAGAAAAATGATGAGTATGGAGAGAGACATGGTGTCAGTTCAAGCCTTTGATAAAAATTAAAATCCTCCTTTCTACAGTAAGTAGTGTAAATCGTTAGCAATAACACTTTCATTTTTATAAATACTATAGTGAGAGAGAGTAAAATAGTGGTTTATGGAAACACATACACTAGCATGAAGCTAGTGTATTCTAGGACTAAGCCTGCTTAGTGCGTAGGTAATCATCGAGAGCTGGTATCTCTCCGGAAGAAACTCAAAACGAATACACTGCTCCGTGACCTTCTTTCGAGTCCCAAGTAGCATCTCCAGCCATAGGAGTAGCATCCTAGCAAAATAAAACTTCTAAAACAATTTTTAAATTACTTTATACTTCTTTTTTGGAGAAAACGCCTTCTTTGTGAATGTTCGGAAAAATGTTTAAATACCTCTTTTTTTCCTTAAAAGAATCTTAGAGTGGCATGCAGCCTGAAGCTCTCTGGGCACTTGTGCAGCGAGACGCAGCAGTCCCCACTCCCCTTTAATCTTTGGCGCCGGGCTCGGAATCATGGCATTTGACAACCTCACACAATGGGTGCCATGGATACAAGCACTGCTCTTGCTCCCGTCATGGATGACTGTTACGAACGAAATTCCAAGCGCCGTGCTTTTTCCGACACACTTTGAATGTATTGTCTACTTTTCACTTCATAATCATTTAACAAGGAATGTCGGTTATACTGTCCCTTTATTACCATTGAGGAAATCACTCGCCATGGTGAGGTGAAATCATTTCCTGAAGTGCCCTGGCATTAAGGGACAGAAGTGTGTGATGTGAACGCACCACTCTCAATCTCTGAAACCTGTGGTCTTAGCCACTACATGCCCTTCAGTGCGATTAAAAAGGCATTTTTATACTTGATACCGATCACAATCTTCAGGCATGAACGCATAGTCGAAATGACGTTATGGAAGTCTTATGGAAAAAGCCAATGCATATACCCAGGGTCTACAGGGCAAAAAATGATCTATACTAAATCTTCTCAGAAATTCTCATCTTAAATAGGAATTCTGAGGGGAGAAGTTTTGCTGAGATATCAAATGTAGTTAGTAGGAACAGCAGCTGTACTAACTGCGTTTTTACACCCTAAAACACTAAGAAGGAATCCGGAAAATCCGTTTTATGCTCCCCCAGCACGCGGCGCTTTTGATTAAACTTCAAGTTTTCAGACATTTACCCTTTTTTTGATCCAGGTATAATTTTAAAACAGTTATGTTTTATTCAGCGTGGAAGACCTACCTTTGTCAGAAAAGGAACAGATTATTTTGGTGTCAAAATTCCCCTCACAAATGTCATTGTTCACATTTTTGCTTCTGCATTAATGAAAGAAGAATTTCAATAGGCGTTTCCTGTATTGCGAGATCTATTCTGACTGCAGGATTTCAAAGAACGAGAAATGGATTGTTAGGGAAATCTGAAGCTTGTATTAAAAGTTCAATTCGCTGAGCAGTCAAAAGAACTGTGGGCGAGGAAAACAAAGAATATTTTACTCAACCAACTTTTCCATAAAAAAAGTCACGCAATTTACAACATTTGATTCCTTTGCCTCTTTGTCATTCAGAAATAATACATCAAAACGAGTTTTTTCGTTCTCTCTTAATTTCGCAGGCATAGAGAGTAGTTGGTTCCTGCAAATAATCTTTCCTAAGATTTAAAAGAAATCGATAAAGAGAAAAATGATGAGTATGGAGAGAGACATGGTGTCAGTTCAAGCCTTTGATAAAAATTAAAATCCTCCTTTCTACAGTAAGTAGTGTAAATCGTTAGCAATAACACTTTCATTTTTATAAATACTATAGTGAGAGAGAGTAAAATAGTGGTTTATGGAAACACATACACTAGCATGAAGCTAGTGTATTCTAGGACTAAGCCTGCTTAGTGCGTAGGTAATCATCGAGAGCTGGTATCTCTCCGGAAGAAACTCAAAACGAATACACTGCTCCGTGACCTTCTTTCGAGTCCCAAGTAGCATCTCCAGCCATAGGAGTAGCATCCTAGCAAAATAAAACTTCTAAAACAATTTTTAAATTACTTTATACTTCTTTTTTGGAGAAAACGCCTTCTTTGTGAATGTTCGGAAAAATGTTTAAATACCTCTTTTTTTCCTTAAAAGAATCTTAGAGTGGCATGCAGCCTGAAGCTCTCTGGGCACTTGTGCAGCGAGACGCAGCAGTCCCCACTCCCCTTTAATCTTTGGCGCCGGGCTCGGAATCATGGCATTTGACAACCTCACACAATGGGTGCCATGGATACAAGCACTGCTCTTGCTCCCGTCATGGATGACTGTTACGAACGAAATTCCAAGCGCCGTGCTTTTTCCGACACACTTTGAATGTATTGTCTACTTTTCACTTCATAATCATTTAACAAGGAATGTCGGTTATACTGTCCCTTTATTACCATTGAGGAAATCACTCGCCATGGTGAGGTGAAATCATTTCCTGAAGTGCCCTGGCATTAAGGGACAGAAGTGTGTGATGTGAACGCACCACTCTCAATCTCTGAAACCTGTGGTCTTAGCCACTACATGCCCTTCAGTGCGATTAAAAAGGCATTTTTATACTTGATACCGATCACAATCTTCAGGCATGAACGCATAGTCGAAATGACGTTATGGAAGTCTTATGGAAAAAGCCAATGCATATACCCAGGGTCTACAGGGCAAAAAATGATCTATACTAAATCTTCTCAGAAATTCTCATCTTAAATAGGAATTCTGAGGGGAGAAGTTTTGCTGAGATATCAAATGTAGTTAGTAGGAACAGCAGCTGTACTAACTGCGTTTTTACACCCTAAAACACTAAGAAGGAATCCGGAAAATCCGTTTTATGCTCCCCCAGCACGCGGCGCTTTTGATTAAACTTCAAGTTTTCAGACATTTACCCTTTTTTTGATCCAGGTATAATTTTAAAACAGTTATGTTTTATTCAGCGTGGAAGACCTACCTTTGTCAGAAAAGGAACAGATTATTTTGGTGTCAAAATTCCCCTCACAAATGTCATTGTTCACATTTTTGCTTCTGCATTAATGAAAGAAGAATTTCAATAGGCGTTTCCTGTATTGCGAGATCTATTCTGACTGCAGGATTTCAAAGAACGAGAAATGGATTGTTAGGGAAATCTGAAGCTTGTATTAAAAGTTCAATTCGCTGAGCAGTCAAAAGAACTGTGGGCGAGGAAAACAAAGAATATTTTACTCAACCAACTTTTCCATAAAAAAAGTCACGCAATTTACAACATTTGATTCCTTTGCCTCTTTGTCATTCAGAAATAATACATCAAAACGAGTTTTTTCGTTCTCTCTTAATTTCGCAGGCATAGAGAGTAGTTGGTTCCTGCAAATAATCTTTCCTAAGATTTAAAAGAAATCGATAAAGAGAAAAATGATGAGTATGGAGAGAGACATGGTGTCAGTTCAAGCCTTTGATAAAAATTAAAATCCTCCTTTCTACAGTAAGTAGTGTAAATCGTTAGCAATAACACTTTCATTTTTATAAATACTATAGTGAGAGAGAGTAAAATAGTGGTTTATGGAAACACATACACTAGCATGAAGCTAGTGTATTCTAGGACTAAGCCTGCTTAGTGCGTAGGTAATCATCGAGAGCTGGTATCTCTCCGGAAGAAACTCAAAACGAATACACTGCTCCGTGACCTTCTTTCGAGTCCCAAGTAGCATCTCCAGCCATAGGAGTAGCATCCTAGCAAAATAAAACTTCTAAAACAATTTTTAAATTACTTTATACTTCTTTTTTGGAGAAAACGCCTTCTTTGTGAATGTTCGGAAAAATGTTTAAATACCTCTTTTTTTCCTTAAAAGAATCTTAGAGTGGCATGCAGCCTGAAGCTCTCTGGGCACTTGTGCAGCGAGACGCAGCAGTCCCCACTCCCCTTTAATCTTTGGCGCCGGGCTCGGAATCATGGCATTTGACAACCTCACACAATGGGTGCCATGGATACAAGCACTGCTCTTGCTCCCGTCATGGATGACTGTTACGAACGAAATTCCAAGCGCCGTGCTTTTTCCGACACACTTTGAATGTATTGTCTACTTTTCACTTCATAATCATTTAACAAGGAATGTCGGTTATACTGTCCCTTTATTACCATTGAGGAAATCACTCGCCATGGTGAGGTGAAATCATTTCCTGAAGTGCCCTGGCATTAAGGGACAGAAGTGTGTGATGTGAACGCACCACTCTCAATCTCTGAAACCTGTGGTCTTAGCCACTACATGCCCTTCAGTGCGATTAAAAAGGCATTTTTATACTTGATACCGATCACAATCTTCAGGCATGAACGCATAGTCGAAATGACGTTATGGAAGTCTTATGGAAAAAGCCAATGCATATACCCAGGGTCTACAGGGCAAAAAATGATCTATACTAAATCTTCTCAGAAATTCTCATCTTAAATAGGAATTCTGAGGGGAGAAGTTTTGCTGAGATATCAAATGTAGTTAGTAGGAACAGCAGCTGTACTAACTGCGTTTTTACACCCTAAAACACTAAGAAGGAATCCGGAAAATCCGTTTTATGCTCCCCCAGCACGCGGCGCTTTTGATTAAACTTCAAGTTTTCAGACATTTACCCTTTTTTTGATCCAGGTATAATTTTAAAACAGTTATGTTTTATTCAGCGTGGAAGACCTACCTTTGTCAGAAAAGGAACAGATTATTTTGGTGTCAAAATTCCCCTCACAAATGTCATTGTTCACATTTTTGCTTCTGCATTAATGAAAGAAGAATTTCAATAGGCGTTTCCTGTATTGCGAGATCTATTCTGACTGCAGGATTTCAAAGAACGAGAAATGGATTGTTAGGGAAATCTGAAGCTTGTATTAAAAGTTCAATTCGCTGAGCAGTCAAAAGAACTGTGGGCGAGGAAAACAAAGAATATTTTACTCAACCAACTTTTCCATAAAAAAAGTCACGCAATTTACAACATTTGATTCCTTTGCCTCTTTGTCATTCAGAAATAATACATCAAAACGAGTTTTTTCGTTCTCTCTTAATTTCGCAGGCATAGAGAGTAGTTGGTTCCTGCAAATAATCTTTCCTAAGATTTAAAAGAAATCGATAAAGAGAAAAATGATGAGTATGGAGAGAGACATGGTGTCAGTTCAAGCCTTTGATAAAAATTAAAATCCTCCTTTCTACAGTAAGTAGTGTAAATCGTTAGCAATAACACTTTCATTTTTATAAATACTATAGTGAGAGAGAGTAAAATAGTGGTTTATGGAAACACATACACTAGCATGAAGCTAGTGTATTCTAGGACTAAGCCTGCTTAGTGCGTAGGTAATCATCGAGAGCTGGTATCTCTCCGGAAGAAACTCAAAACGAATACACTGCTCCGTGACCTTCTTTCGAGTCCCAAGTAGCATCTCCAGCCATAGGAGTAGCATCCTAGCAAAATAAAACTTCTAAAACAATTTTTAAATTACTTTATACTTCTTTTTTGGAGAAAACGCCTTCTTTGTGAATGTTCGGAAAAATGTTTAAATACCTCTTTTTTTCCTTAAAAGAATCTTAGAGTGGCATGCAGCCTGAAGCTCTCTGGGCACTTGTGCAGCGAGACGCAGCAGTCCCCACTCCCCTTTAATCTTTGGCGCCGGGCTCGGAATCATGGCATTTGACAACCTCACACAATGGGTGCCATGGATACAAGCACTGCTCTTGCTCCCGTCATGGATGACTGTTACGAACGAAATTCCAAGCGCCGTGCTTTTTCCGACACACTTTGAATGTATTGTCTACTTTTCACTTCATAATCATTTAACAAGGAATGTCGGTTATACTGTCCCTTTATTACCATTGAGGAAATCACTCGCCATGGTGAGGTGAAATCATTTCCTGAAGTGCCCTGGCATTAAGGGACAGAAGTGTGTGATGTGAACGCACCACTCTCAATCTCTGAAACCTGTGGTCTTAGCCACTACATGCCCTTCAGTGCGATTAAAAAGGCATTTTTATACTTGATACCGATCACAATCTTCAGGCATGAACGCATAGTCGAAATGACGTTATGGAAGTCTTATGGAAAAAGCCAATGCATATACCCAGGGTCTACAGGGCAAAAAATGATCTATACTAAATCTTCTCAGAAATTCTCATCTTAAATAGGAATTCTGAGGGGAGAAGTTTTGCTGAGATATCAAATGTAGTTAGTAGGAACAGCAGCTGTACTAACTGCGTTTTTACACCCTAAAACACTAAGAAGGAATCCGGAAAATCCGTTTTATGCTCCCCCAGCACGCGGCGCTTTTGATTAAACTTCAAGTTTTCAGACATTTACCCTTTTTTTGATCCAGGTATAATTTTAAAACAGTTATGTTTTATTCAGCGTGGAAGACCTACCTTTGTCAGAAAAGGAACAGATTATTTTGGTGTCAAAATTCCCCTCACAAATGTCATTGTTCACATTTTTGCTTCTGCATTAATGAAAGAAGAATTTCAATAGGCGTTTCCTGTATTGCGAGATCTATTCTGACTGCAGGATTTCAAAGAACGAGAAATGGATTGTTAGGGAAATCTGAAGCTTGTATTAAAAGTTCAATTCGCTGAGCAGTCAAAAGAACTGTGGGCGAGGAAAACAAAGAATATTTTACTCAACCAACTTTTCCATAAAAAAAGTCACGCAATTTACAACATTTGATTCCTTTGCCTCTTTGTCATTCAGAAATAATACATCAAAACGAGTTTTTTCGTTCTCTCTTAATTTCGCAGGCATAGAGAGTAGTTGGTTCCTGCAAATAATCTTTCCTAAGATTTAAAAGAAATCGATAAAGAGAAAAATGATGAGTATGGAGAGAGACATGGTGTCAGTTCAAGCCTTTGATAAAAATTAAAATCCTCCTTTCTACAGTAAGTAGTGTAAATCGTTAGCAATAACACTTTCATTTTTATAAATACTATAGTGAGAGAGAGTAAAATAGTGGTTTATGGAAACACATACACTAGCATGAAGCTAGTGTATTCTAGGACTAAGCCTGCTTAGTGCGTAGGTAATCATCGAGAGCTGGTATCTCTCCGGAAGAAACTCAAAACGAATACACTGCTCCGTGACCTTCTTTCGAGTCCCAAGTAGCATCTCCAGCCATAGGAGTAGCATCCTAGCAAAATAAAACTTCTAAAACAATTTTTAAATTACTTTATACTTCTTTTTTGGAGAAAACGCCTTCTTTGTGAATGTTCGGAAAAATGTTTAAATACCTCTTTTTTTCCTTAAAAGAATCTTAGAGTGGCATGCAGCCTGAAGCTCTCTGGGCACTTGTGCAGCGAGACGCAGCAGTCCCCACTCCCCTTTAATCTTTGGCGCCGGGCTCGGAATCATGGCATTTGACAACCTCACACAATGGGTGCCATGGATACAAGCACTGCTCTTGCTCCCGTCATGGATGACTGTTACGAACGAAATTCCAAGCGCCGTGCTTTTTCCGACACACTTTGAATGTATTGTCTACTTTTCACTTCATAATCATTTAACAAGGAATGTCGGTTATACTGTCCCTTTATTACCATTGAGGAAATCACTCGCCATGGTGAGGTGAAATCATTTCCTGAAGTGCCCTGGCATTAAGGGACAGAAGTGTGTGATGTGAACGCACCACTCTCAATCTCTGAAACCTGTGGTCTTAGCCACTACATGCCCTTCAGTGCGATTAAAAAGGCATTTTTATACTTGATACCGATCACAATCTTCAGGCATGAACGCATAGTCGAAATGACGTTATGGAAGTCTTATGGAAAAAGCCAATGCATATACCCAGGGTCTACAGGGCAAAAAATGATCTATACTAAATCTTCTCAGAAATTCTCATCTTAAATAGGAATTCTGAGGGGAGAAGTTTTGCTGAGATATCAAATGTAGTTAGTAGGAACAGCAGCTGTACTAACTGCGTTTTTACACCCTAAAACACTAAGAAGGAATCCGGAAAATCCGTTTTATGCTCCCCCAGCACGCGGCGCTTTTGATTAAACTTCAAGTTTTCAGACATTTACCCTTTTTTTGATCCAGGTATAATTTTAAAACAGTTATGTTTTATTCAGCGTGGAAGACCTACCTTTGTCAGAAAAGGAACAGATTATTTTGGTGTCAAAATTCCCCTCACAAATGTCATTGTTCACATTTTTGCTTCTGCATTAATGAAAGAAGAATTTCAATAGGCGTTTCCTGTATTGCGAGATCTATTCTGACTGCAGGATTTCAAAGAACGAGAAATGGATTGTTAGGGAAATCTGAAGCTTGTATTAAAAGTTCAATTCGCTGAGCAGTCAAAAGAACTGTGGGCGAGGAAAACAAAGAATATTTTACTCAACCAACTTTTCCATAAAAAAAGTCACGCAATTTACAACATTTGATTCCTTTGCCTCTTTGTCATTCAGAAATAATACATCAAAACGAGTTTTTTCGTTCTCTCTTAATTTCGCAGGCATAGAGAGTAGTTGGTTCCTGCAAATAATCTTTCCTAAGATTTAAAAGAAATCGATAAAGAGAAAAATGATGAGTATGGAGAGAGACATGGTGTCAGTTCAAGCCTTTGATAAAAATTAAAATCCTCCTTTCTACAGTAAGTAGTGTAAATCGTTAGCAATAACACTTTCATTTTTATAAATACTATAGTGAGAGAGAGTAAAATAGTGGTTTATGGAAACACATACACTAGCATGAAGCTAGTGTATTCTAGGACTAAGCCTGCTTAGTGCGTAGGTAATCATCGAGAGCTGGTATCTCTCCGGAAGAAACTCAAAACGAATACACTGCTCCGTGACCTTCTTTCGAGTCCCAAGTAGCATCTCCAGCCATAGGAGTAGCATCCTAGCAAAATAAAACTTCTAAAACAATTTTTAAATTACTTTATACTTCTTTTTTGGAGAAAACGCCTTCTTTGTGAATGTTCGGAAAAATGTTTAAATACCTCTTTTTTTCCTTAAAAGAATCTTAGAGTGGCATGCAGCCTGAAGCTCTCTGGGCACTTGTGCAGCGAGACGCAGCAGTCCCCACTCCCCTTTAATCTTTGGCGCCGGGCTCGGAATCATGGCATTTGACAACCTCACACAATGGGTGCCATGGATACAAGCACTGCTCTTGCTCCCGTCATGGATGACTGTTACGAACGAAATTCCAAGCGCCGTGCTTTTTCCGACACACTTTGAATGTATTGTCTACTTTTCACTTCATAATCATTTAACAAGGAATGTCGGTTATACTGTCCCTTTATTACCATTGAGGAAATCACTCGCCATGGTGAGGTGAAATCATTTCCTGAAGTGCCCTGGCATTAAGGGACAGAAGTGTGTGATGTGAACGCACCACTCTCAATCTCTGAAACCTGTGGTCTTAGCCACTACATGCCCTTCAGTGCGATTAAAAAGGCATTTTTATACTTGATACCGATCACAATCTTCAGGCATGAACGCATAGTCGAAATGACGTTATGGAAGTCTTATGGAAAAAGCCAATGCATATACCCAGGGTCTACAGGGCAAAAAATGATCTATACTAAATCTTCTCAGAAATTCTCATCTTAAATAGGAATTCTGAGGGGAGAAGTTTTGCTGAGATATCAAATGTAGTTAGTAGGAACAGCAGCTGTACTAACTGCGTTTTTACACCCTAAAACACTAAGAAGGAATCCGGAAAATCCGTTTTATGCTCCCCCAGCACGCGGCGCTTTTGATTAAACTTCAAGTTTTCAGACATTTACCCTTTTTTTGATCCAGGTATAATTTTAAAACAGTTATGTTTTATTCAGCGTGGAAGACCTACCTTTGTCAGAAAAGGAACAGATTATTTTGGTGTCAAAATTCCCCTCACAAATGTCATTGTTCACATTTTTGCTTCTGCATTAATGAAAGAAGAATTTCAATAGGCGTTTCCTGTATTGCGAGATCTATTCTGACTGCAGGATTTCAAAGAACGAGAAATGGATTGTTAGGGAAATCTGAAGCTTGTATTAAAAGTTCAATTCGCTGAGCAGTCAAAAGAACTGTGGGCGAGGAAAACAAAGAATATTTTACTCAACCAACTTTTCCATAAAAAAAGTCACGCAATTTACAACATTTGATTCCTTTGCCTCTTTGTCATTCAGAAATAATACATCAAAACGAGTTTTTTCGTTCTCTCTTAATTTCGCAGGCATAGAGAGTAGTTGGTTCCTGCAAATAATCTTTCCTAAGATTTAAAAGAAATCGATAAAGAGAAAAATGATGAGTATGGAGAGAGACATGGTGTCAGTTCAAGCCTTTGATAAAAATTAAAATCCTCCTTTCTACAGTAAGTAGTGTAAATCGTTAGCAATAACACTTTCATTTTTATAAATACTATAGTGAGAGAGAGTAAAATAGTGGTTTATGGAAACACATACACTAGCATGAAGCTAGTGTATTCTAGGACTAAGCCTGCTTAGTGCGTAGGTAATCATCGAGAGCTGGTATCTCTCCGGAAGAAACTCAAAACGAATACACTGCTCCGTGACCTTCTTTCGAGTCCCAAGTAGCATCTCCAGCCATAGGAGTAGCATCCTAGCAAAATAAAACTTCTAAAACAATTTTTAAATTACTTTATACTTCTTTTTTGGAGAAAACGCCTTCTTTGTGAATGTTCGGAAAAATGTTTAAATACCTCTTTTTTTCCTTAAAAGAATCTTAGAGTGGCATGCAGCCTGAAGCTCTCTGGGCACTTGTGCAGCGAGACGCAGCAGTCCCCACTCCCCTTTAATCTTTGGCGCCGGGCTCGGAATCATGGCATTTGACAACCTCACACAATGGGTGCCATGGATACAAGCACTGCTCTTGCTCCCGTCATGGATGACTGTTACGAACGAAATTCCAAGCGCCGTGCTTTTTCCGACACACTTTGAATGTATTGTCTACTTTTCACTTCATAATCATTTAACAAGGAATGTCGGTTATACTGTCCCTTTATTACCATTGAGGAAATCACTCGCCATGGTGAGGTGAAATCATTTCCTGAAGTGCCCTGGCATTAAGGGACAGAAGTGTGTGATGTGAACGCACCACTCTCAATCTCTGAAACCTGTGGTCTTAGCCACTACATGCCCTTCAGTGCGATTAAAAAGGCATTTTTATACTTGATACCGATCACAATCTTCAGGCATGAACGCATAGTCGAAATGACGTTATGGAAGTCTTATGGAAAAAGCCAATGCATATACCCAGGGTCTACAGGGCAAAAAATGATCTATACTAAATCTTCTCAGAAATTCTCATCTTAAATAGGAATTCTGAGGGGAGAAGTTTTGCTGAGATATCAAATGTAGTTAGTAGGAACAGCAGCTGTACTAACTGCGTTTTTACACCCTAAAACACTAAGAAGGAATCCGGAAAATCCGTTTTATGCTCCCCCAGCACGCGGCGCTTTTGATTAAACTTCAAGTTTTCAGACATTTACCCTTTTTTTGATCCAGGTATAATTTTAAAACAGTTATGTTTTATTCAGCGTGGAAGACCTACCTTTGTCAGAAAAGGAACAGATTATTTTGGTGTCAAAATTCCCCTCACAAATGTCATTGTTCACATTTTTGCTTCTGCATTAATGAAAGAAGAATTTCAATAGGCGTTTCCTGTATTGCGAGATCTATTCTGACTGCAGGATTTCAAAGAACGAGAAATGGATTGTTAGGGAAATCTGAAGCTTGTATTAAAAGTTCAATTCGCTGAGCAGTCAAAAGAACTGTGGGCGAGGAAAACAAAGAATATTTTACTCAACCAACTTTTCCATAAAAAAAGTCACGCAATTTACAACATTTGATTCCTTTGCCTCTTTGTCATTCAGAAATAATACATCAAAACGAGTTTTTTCGTTCTCTCTTAATTTCGCAGGCATAGAGAGTAGTTGGTTCCTGCAAATAATCTTTCCTAAGATTTAAAAGAAATCGATAAAGAGAAAAATGATGAGTATGGAGAGAGACATGGTGTCAGTTCAAGCCTTTGATAAAAATTAAAATCCTCCTTTCTACAGTAAGTAGTGTAAATCGTTAGCAATAACACTTTCATTTTTATAAATACTATAGTGAGAGAGAGTAAAATAGTGGTTTATGGAAACACATACACTAGCATGAAGCTAGTGTATTCTAGGACTAAGCCTGCTTAGTGCGTAGGTAATCATCGAGAGCTGGTATCTCTCCGGAAGAAACTCAAAACGAATACACTGCTCCGTGACCTTCTTTCGAGTCCCAAGTAGCATCTCCAGCCATAGGAGTAGCATCCTAGCAAAATAAAACTTCTAAAACAATTTTTAAATTACTTTATACTTCTTTTTTGGAGAAAACGCCTTCTTTGTGAATGTTCGGAAAAATGTTTAAATACCTCTTTTTTTCCTTAAAAGAATCTTAGAGTGGCATGCAGCCTGAAGCTCTCTGGGCACTTGTGCAGCGAGACGCAGCAGTCCCCACTCCCCTTTAATCTTTGGCGCCGGGCTCGGAATCATGGCATTTGACAACCTCACACAATGGGTGCCATGGATACAAGCACTGCTCTTGCTCCCGTCATGGATGACTGTTACGAACGAAATTCCAAGCGCCGTGCTTTTTCCGACACACTTTGAATGTATTGTCTACTTTTCACTTCATAATCATTTAACAAGGAATGTCGGTTATACTGTCCCTTTATTACCATTGAGGAAATCACTCGCCATGGTGAGGTGAAATCATTTCCTGAAGTGCCCTGGCATTAAGGGACAGAAGTGTGTGATGTGAACGCACCACTCTCAATCTCTGAAACCTGTGGTCTTAGCCACTACATGCCCTTCAGTGCGATTAAAAAGGCATTTTTATACTTGATACCGATCACAATCTTCAGGCATGAACGCATAGTCGAAATGACGTTATGGAAGTCTTATGGAAAAAGCCAATGCATATACCCAGGGTCTACAGGGCAAAAAATGATCTATACTAAATCTTCTCAGAAATTCTCATCTTAAATAGGAATTCTGAGGGGAGAAGTTTTGCTGAGATATCAAATGTAGTTAGTAGGAACAGCAGCTGTACTAACTGCGTTTTTACACCCTAAAACACTAAGAAGGAATCCGGAAAATCCGTTTTATGCTCCCCCAGCACGCGGCGCTTTTGATTAAACTTCAAGTTTTCAGACATTTACCCTTTTTTTGATCCAGGTATAATTTTAAAACAGTTATGTTTTATTCAGCGTGGAAGACCTACCTTTGTCAGAAAAGGAACAGATTATTTTGGTGTCAAAATTCCCCTCACAAATGTCATTGTTCACATTTTTGCTTCTGCATTAATGAAAGAAGAATTTCAATAGGCGTTTCCTGTATTGCGAGATCTATTCTGACTGCAGGATTTCAAAGAACGAGAAATGGATTGTTAGGGAAATCTGAAGCTTGTATTAAAAGTTCAATTCGCTGAGCAGTCAAAAGAACTGTGGGCGAGGAAAACAAAGAATATTTTACTCAACCAACTTTTCCATAAAAAAAGTCACGCAATTTACAACATTTGATTCCTTTGCCTCTTTGTCATTCAGAAATAATACATCAAAACGAGTTTTTTCGTTCTCTCTTAATTTCGCAGGCATAGAGAGTAGTTGGTTCCTGCAAATAATCTTTCCTAAGATTTAAAAGAAATCGATAAAGAGAAAAATGATGAGTATGGAGAGAGACATGGTGTCAGTTCAAGCCTTTGATAAAAATTAAAATCCTCCTTTCTACAGTAAGTAGTGTAAATCGTTAGCAATAACACTTTCATTTTTATAAATACTATAGTGAGAGAGAGTAAAATAGTGGTTTATGGAAACACATACACTAGCATGAAGCTAGTGTATTCTAGGACTAAGCCTGCTTAGTGCGTAGGTAATCATCGAGAGCTGGTATCTCTCCGGAAGAAACTCAAAACGAATACACTGCTCCGTGACCTTCTTTCGAGTCCCAAGTAGCATCTCCAGCCATAGGAGTAGCATCCTAGCAAAATAAAACTTCTAAAACAATTTTTAAATTACTTTATACTTCTTTTTTGGAGAAAACGCCTTCTTTGTGAATGTTCGGAAAAATGTTTAAATACCTCTTTTTTTCCTTAAAAGAATCTTAGAGTGGCATGCAGCCTGAAGCTCTCTGGGCACTTGTGCAGCGAGACGCAGCAGTCCCCACTCCCCTTTAATCTTTGGCGCCGGGCTCGGAATCATGGCATTTGACAACCTCACACAATGGGTGCCATGGATACAAGCACTGCTCTTGCTCCCGTCATGGATGACTGTTACGAACGAAATTCCAAGCGCCGTGCTTTTTCCGACACACTTTGAATGTATTGTCTACTTTTCACTTCATAATCATTTAACAAGGAATGTCGGTTATACTGTCCCTTTATTACCATTGAGGAAATCACTCGCCATGGTGAGGTGAAATCATTTCCTGAAGTGCCCTGGCATTAAGGGACAGAAGTGTGTGATGTGAACGCACCACTCTCAATCTCTGAAACCTGTGGTCTTAGCCACTACATGCCCTTCAGTGCGATTAAAAAGGCATTTTTATACTTGATACCGATCACAATCTTCAGGCATGAACGCATAGTCGAAATGACGTTATGGAAGTCTTATGGAAAAAGCCAATGCATATACCCAGGGTCTACAGGGCAAAAAATGATCTATACTAAATCTTCTCAGAAATTCTCATCTTAAATAGGAATTCTGAGGGGAGAAGTTTTGCTGAGATATCAAATGTAGTTAGTAGGAACAGCAGCTGTACTAACTGCGTTTTTACACCCTAAAACACTAAGAAGGAATCCGGAAAATCCGTTTTATGCTCCCCCAGCACGCGGCGCTTTTGATTAAACTTCAAGTTTTCAGACATTTACCCTTTTTTTGATCCAGGTATAATTTTAAAACAGTTATGTTTTATTCAGCGTGGAAGACCTACCTTTGTCAGAAAAGGAACAGATTATTTTGGTGTCAAAATTCCCCTCACAAATGTCATTGTTCACATTTTTGCTTCTGCATTAATGAAAGAAGAATTTCAATAGGCGTTTCCTGTATTGCGAGATCTATTCTGACTGCAGGATTTCAAAGAACGAGAAATGGATTGTTAGGGAAATCTGAAGCTTGTATTAAAAGTTCAATTCGCTGAGCAGTCAAAAGAACTGTGGGCGAGGAAAACAAAGAATATTTTACTCAACCAACTTTTCCATAAAAAAAGTCACGCAATTTACAACATTTGATTCCTTTGCCTCTTTGTCATTCAGAAATAATACATCAAAACGAGTTTTTTCGTTCTCTCTTAATTTCGCAGGCATAGAGAGTAGTTGGTTCCTGCAAATAATCTTTCCTAAGATTTAAAAGAAATCGATAAAGAGAAAAATGATGAGTATGGAGAGAGACATGGTGTCAGTTCAAGCCTTTGATAAAAATTAAAATCCTCCTTTCTACAGTAAGTAGTGTAAATCGTTAGCAATAACACTTTCATTTTTATAAATACTATAGTGAGAGAGAGTAAAATAGTGGTTTATGGAAACACATACACTAGCATGAAGCTAGTGTATTCTAGGACTAAGCCTGCTTAGTGCGTAGGTAATCATCGAGAGCTGGTATCTCTCCGGAAGAAACTCAAAACGAATACACTGCTCCGTGACCTTCTTTAGAGTCCCAAGTAGCATCTCCAGCCATAGGAGTAGCATCCTAGCAAAATAAAACTTCTAAAACAATTTTTAAATTACTTTATACTTCTTTTTTGGAGAAAACGCCTTCTTTGTGAATGTTCGGAAAAATGTTTAAATACCTCTTTTTTTCCTTAAAAGAATCTTAGAGTGGCATGCAGCCTGAAGCTCTCTGGGCACTTGTGCAGCGAGACGCAGCAGTCCCCACTCCCCTTTAATCTTTGGCGCCGGGCTCGGAATCATGGCATTTGACAACCTCACACAATGGGTGCCATGGATACAAGCACTGCTCTTGCTCCCGTCATGGATGACTGTTACGAACGAAATTCCAAGCGCCGTGCTTTTTCCGACACACTTTGAATGTATTGTCTACTTTTCACTTCATAATCATTTAACAAGGAATGTCGGTTATACTGTCCCTTTATTACCATTGAGGAAATCACTCGCCATGGTGAGGTGAAATCATTTCCTGAAGTGCCCTGGCATTAAGGGACAGAAGTGTGTGATGTGAACGCACCACTCTCAATCTCTGAAACCTGTGGTCTTAGCCACTACATGCCCTTCAGTGCGATTAAAAAGGCATTTTTATACTTGATACCGATCACAATCTTCAGGCATGAACGCATAGTCGAAATGACGTTATGGAAGTCTTATGGAAAAAGCCAATGCATATACCCAGGGTCTACAGGGCAAAAAATGATCTATACTAAATCTTCTCAGAAATTCTCATCTTAAATAGGAATTCTGAGGGGAGAAGTTTTGCTGAGATATCAAATGTAGTTAGTAGGAACAGCAGCTGTACTAACTGCGTTTTTACACCCTAAAACACTAAGAAGGAATCCGGAAAATCCGTTTTATGCTCCCCCAGCACGCGGCGCTTTTGATTAAACTTCAAGTTTTCAGACATTTACCCTTTTTTTGATCCAGGTATAATTTTAAAACAGTTATGTTTTATTCAGCGTGGAAGACCTACCTTTGTCAGAAAAGGAACAGATTATTTTGGTGTCAAAATTCCCCTCACAAATGTCATTGTTCACATTTTTGCTTCTGCATTAATGAAAGAAGAATTTCAATAGGCGTTTCCTGTATTGCGAGATCTATTCTGACTGCAGGATTTCAAAGAACGAGAAATGGATTGTTAGGGAAATCTGAAGCTTGTATTAAAAGTTCAATTCGCTGAGCAGTCAAAAGAACTGTGGGCGAGGAAAACAAAGAATATTTTACTCAACCAACTTTTCCATAAAAAAAGTCACGCAATTTACAACATTTGATTCCTTTGCCTCTTTGTCATTCAGAAATAATACATCAAAACGAGTTTTTTCGTTCTCTCTTAATTTCGCAGGCATAGAGAGTAGTTGGTTCCTGCAAATAATCTTTCCTAAGATTTAAAAGAAATCGATAAAGAGAAAAATGATGAGTATGGAGAGAGACATGGTGTCAGTTCAAGCCTTTGATAAAAATTAAAATCCTCCTTTCTACAGTAAGTAGTGTAAATCGTTAGCAATAACACTTTCATTTTTATAAATACTATAGTGAGAGAGAGTAAAATAGTGGTTTATGGAAACACATACACTAGCATGAAGCTAGTGTATTCTAGGACTAAGCCTGCTTAGTGCGTAGGTAATCATCGAGAGCTGGTATCTCTCCGGAAGAAACTCAAAACGAATACACTGCTCCGTGACCTTCTTTAGAGTCCCAAGTAGCATCTCCAGCCATAGGAGTAGCATCCTAGCAAAATAAAACTTCTAAAACAATTTTTAAATTACTTTATACTTCTTTTTTGGAGAAAACGCCTTCTTTGTGAATGTTCGGAAAAATGTTTAAATACCTCTTTTTTTCCTTAAAAGAATCTTAGAGTGGCATGCAGCCTGAAGCTCTCTGGGCACTTGTGCAGCGAGACGCAGCAGTCCCCACTCCCCTTTAATCTTTGGCGCCGGGCTCGGAATCATGGCATTTGACAACCTCACACAATGGGTGCCATGGATACAAGCACTGCTCTTGCTCCCGTCATGGATGACTGTTACGAACGAAATTCCAAGCGCCGTGCTTTTTCCGACACACTTTGAATGTATTGTCTACTTTTCACTTCATAATCATTTAACAAGGAATGTCGGTTATACTGTCCCTTTATTACCATTGAGGAAATCACTCGCCATGGTGAGGTGAAATCATTTCCTGAAGTGCCCTGGCATTAAGGGACAGAAGTGTGTGATGTGAACGCACCACTCTCAATCTCTGAACCTGTGGTCTTAGCCACTACATGCCCTTCAGTGCGATTAAAAAGGCATTTTTATACTTGATACCGATCACAATCTTCAGGCATGAACGCATAGTCGAAATGACGTTATGGAAGTCTTATGGAAAAAGCCAATGCATATACCCAGGGTCTACAGGGCAAAAAATGATCTATACTAAATCTTCTCAGAAATTCTCATCTTAAATAGGAATTCTGAGGGGAGAAGTTTTGCTGAGATATCAAATGTAGTTAGTA